>NC_091482.1:3638673-3938673 GCF_036971445.1 Narcine bancroftii | reverse complement strand
TATATATACACAGGATTTGAGGTGTTTGCTCATCTGTCCCTTATCTTTTGTATCAGAATTTATTGTCATGAACAAGTCACGAAATTCAGTATTTTGTGGCAGCGTCACAGTGCAAACATTTATATAAACCAACAATAGTACATGAAAAATAAGGCAGTGTCTTTGGTTCATTGATTATTCAGGAATCTGATGGGATCCAACAATGCCATAACATATCTGAGAAAATGTCTTCTGTTCCAGGAAATGCAGCAAAGTCAACGAAAATACTAGACTTGGCTCGTTCAGTGACCCAGCTTCAATCCTGATCTCAGTCCTTATCTGTGGAGACAATTCCTGAGGTCAGGATCCTGTGTCCTTGTGGATTTCCTTGGACTCTCTCGTTTCCAACCGCATCCCAAAGACATGCTGCTGGGTAAAACTGGTCACTGTCAATTTCTTCTCAGTGTAGGTCAGTGAGCAGGTGTGAGAAAATGAGATAAAAGGAAATAGGGGGAATGGGGCAGATGGTGTTGATCTAGGAGTAACACTGTTTAATAGTCTATTAATAAAATATGGTAGGTTGCAAGTCTTCCATATTTCTTAACGGAGATCAATTATGATAATAAATTGCTTAGCCTCTTTATTAAACTGGAGGAAATCAAATACTCATTTAAGAGGGTCCACTGGAAATTTTTTCCACAAATAGCGATCCTTTCTGCGTTATTTCTCTGAATTATGAATGATTTCAGAGTGAAATACTAACTGAGACAGTTATACCAGTACAATCAGTAATATATCAGTGATTCTGTCAGCAAACGTGGTCAGAAAGTGGGGGTCTGAGGGCATTGGATTTTCTGCTTTAAAAAAGAGCATAACGGACATCTGTATAATGTGTATGAAGTTGTCTTTGATGCTTCAATAAATATATTTTGGGGAAAAAATGATAGGCCTTCATTCTGAACATTTTCACAATGCATTCTTTTCATTCTAGCTTCAGACAGCCTATATGATAAATGATTGGGTGATGAGGCCCAATGAAACAATGAGTTGATTATCAGTATCCAACTTCATTGAGTTGATTATCAGAACCTGACACTTGTATGCAATTGGCAGGCTCAAATTCTATCCATTCACTGTTTGTTTTCCTCTTGTTTACCATCCTTCTTCTCCTCCAAGGAAACTTGGATGAAATCCCATCACTCTTCTCCTAATTGTTTTCACTTTAAATTTATAAATTTAGACATTTCAGCACACGAGTCCATGCGGCCCAATTTACACCCCGGTGAGAGGAAACCGGAGCCCCCAGGGAAAACCCACACAGACACAGGGAGAATGGTCAAACTCCTTACAGACAGCACAGGATTTGTACCCTGGTCCCAATTGCTGTAAAGGCGTTGCGCTAACCACTACACCAACCGTGCTGTCCTCACGGGATTTGTGAAGGTGCCTCATAGTCAAGTATCACATGAGAACTTGCCCAAATATTTTTTTTTCCTCTGGAGAAATTTGCATACAAGTGAGAGAGAAAGAGACCCAGAGGTCCTTCATCTGTGACTTTGCACAGATGGAGGAAAAATCATTGTGATTGCTGAACTATTGGCAATAGTGAAACTGCCGAGTGTGCACAAGACCGCGTATGCTTTTTTACCTTACATTCTTCCTTCTGGTAATGCCATCCGGGCGATGCACCAGTCTGGTGCTGCCTTATGTTTCCAGCCATCTGCTGCTACGTAACCTTTAAGTGATATGCCGACACTTCAATTTCATTGCTACTCACTCAATTCGTCCCTTGCATCACCACAGAAACTGACTCTGCTTTGAACAGTTCATGAGCTGGAGAAGAACCAAAAGGAGGCCAATGACATACATGTGAGTAGCAGCATAAAATGAAGGCCAGAGATGGGCACTGGAGGGCAAGATCAGATTACAATTAGGCAAGCTGCCCTGGGTTACCTAGCACCAGACGGAGCTTCAGTGCAAGTGTTAAACATCTGATGTAAACGTGCATTTTCTCCCTCCAGCCAATAACCAGCACCTGGCCAACATCGCACAGAAAAAAAGCCAAACTGCCTCTGCAGCCATGAGTCTTAGAGGTTGGTGTTGATAAACATCTCAAGGGCTCGGGTTTATCACTTAATGAACATAGATAACTACTTCCAACCCTCCTTCAATCAATGGGCGAGAAACGGATGGCATAGTATTCACGTATTTGTGTTATTACTCAACTGTTTATCTTATGTTTGCAAGATTTTGGCTGTCTTTATTGACAAAATGCAAGTTATAGATAAGTTTTTAGGTAGGAATGAGTTTAGACTTTTAATACAGAATCATAAAATTATGTATTTTATCACTGTGTTAGCAGCAAAGGAAGTTTCTTTGTATCTAGGTACAGTAAATAAATTTAAGTGGTATATTTCAGTTTACACATTCTTTGTATGTATTGAATAATGGTGTATATTCTTCAGTGGCCTGTTCTATTTAGTAATCTAAGTGTTTCTTATGGGCACATTAGTTGTCTGCTCCATTATCTATCTAGTGCTGCCATGGTTTATATGTTATTTAAGATCCTTTTATTGTCATGTAATAAAACAGATGTAGTATTGCATTTAGTCTGCCGTAAGACTCTGCAGCCACACAGACTTCAGTCCAATCTGTCAGCACCCATGCTCCAGATCCAAACTTCAACACAATCAGGCCTGAGGCCCCTCAGATGCCCCTCTCGCATTCCACTTCCAATACCTGGTAAACCTTCAACCAATCTCCAGCAGGTCAGAGCCTGGGTGTAAGTCCTTTGTCCACAAGTCGCCAGCTTTGTTTTGCTAGTGTATTCATATTTTTCAGAGGTCTATAATTACTTTTATAGGATGGATACTAACTGTTCAAATAGCAAAATTGTGTGCCTTAAACAAAGATAAGAATATGAATTTTTATTTTAATAGTAGATTCCAGAGAAATGAGCACGCAGAAAATGTCATTTTCTGGTCCTGATCATATACCAACTGCACATTAAAATGCTGGCACTCTTTCCTGTTAAAAGAATGACATTTGAGTCATGAGAGATGCCTTAGTGATCAAGATGTGCTGTTTTGTAGGGATATGGCTTCCGATAAGAGGGTTCACGTTCTCAGCAACATTATTACTGAGCTTATTTGTCAATCAGCGCAGTCCCTAACTTAAGCAGTCACAATGGGATTGAGGAACTTCATTTAGATGACTAAATGAGCTCAGTCCTAATTCATGAACCTGAAACAAATGGTATGAGCCAGATTGCCGACGGGAACATGATTTCCCCCCCCCCCCACATTTCTCAATCTCCAACACTTTCACTCATTTAAACTTGATAGAGCCAGTAGAAATGACGTAGTAATTATTTTAAATTCTGTTAATAGCTTGCAAATACACTTACAGCCAGCTGTTGTCCTGAATGATGCTTGTCAAAGCTTATTTTGTATGTAGCTCTTAATAATTCACAGAGAGAGGAGACCATCAGCTCTTCATAACTTAAGTCAAAAATGGGCCACAGAGGAAGAATACAGTGTTCTTACACACAGCAACACCTAGTCCCCCATAGACAACATTTGCCCTTAGTGGGAACATTACTGATGAAGTCAACAGGAAGTTTGGCAATGGAAGTCTAAGGAACCTCATGTGTGTAATAATGCTGTTAATCTTCAACTTTACAGCATTATAAATCATAGCTACAGTTTTTTTTGTTCTGTACTGTCACTGTTTTTGATTAGAAAGTGATTTGTATTCATTCCGGCTCTAAGCTCTTCAGTCTCAAGAATCATTGTCACATAAAGTAAGGCATTAGTTATAAGACATAATCCTTTCAAAAGTACTTCAAAATAAAGCTGAAATATTTTCCTAAGATTTGGTAAATGAGTATTAACACAGTGTCACAATCCACAATTACCAATTCATCTGTAATTGTTATTCATTATGGCTTAATTTGGTTTGGTGGCTGTTTCACCTTCCACCAAGAATGTACAGCTTAGAGCTACTTTGTTTTGTTCACAGAAAAACAATAGGCACAAGTGAGGTCTTATTGATAAAAGTTCAGATTTATTGTCAGAGCACATACGTGACATCACATCCAACCCTGAGTTCTTTTTCTTGTAGGGCCAGGCAGAATTTCGACTTAGCGGTGGTGCAAAAATCTGCACTCAAGGAAAGAAACGTATGCAAAAGAGAGAGATATGAAAAAGAAGGGAGGGCAAACAAACTGTCCAATACAGAAAACAAATATTCAATAATAAAGGGCCAAGTAAGAGTCCTTAAACGCCTCTCTGATTGAGTTTGTTGTTGAGGAGTCTGATGGTGGAGGGGTAGCAACTGTTCCTGAGCCTTGGGGCACTTAAACCTCTTTCCTGATGGTTACACGTCCTGGGTGATAAGGATACTTGATGGCTGCTGCTGCTCTCCAACAGCAGTGTTCCATGTGGATTTTCTCCACGGTGGGGAGAGTTTTTGGCCTGTGATCTATTGGGCTGTGTCTTCTACTTTTTGCAAGGCTTTCTGCTCAGAGGTATTTGTGCCCCCCACTGATATCTTTGTAATGAGCCCCACCTATCCCTATCTCTTTTATTGCCAATAAGCAAACAGCTTGTTCTCTCATCCTCTGCTATGTTTTTCAGGATTCTCTTCTCTTTTTCTGACTATTCCTTTGGGCACTCTGTCCTTGTGATCTCAACATCATTGCACACACTCTGTCGTCGGTCTCCTTTTACTTTCTCCAGTCTACTCTTCATTCAGTCCTGCCCTTTAATATTCTCTACCCAACTTATAAACCTCCCAAATATTGAACGCTTCTCTTCAAGCATCTGTTTTACTCCCCATTCTGTTTCCAGTTTTCTTTCCTTTTCCGATGCTTGATGTCCACTGTATTCCTTTCCTCTTTATTGTAAAATGTCGAGATCATTATTTGAATGTGAGGAATGCTGTTCAGATGCAAAAAGCTCCATTGTGGTCGTAACACAATACAAATAAAATCAGGGATCACAGTGAAATCCTATGATGTGAGTGGGTTAACCAGAAAAACCGGAAAAAAAAACCACTGGTATGAAAAATCAATTTTTAATATGTGAAAACTTGTTGATACCCTTTACAGGAGATCAAAGTTTAATATCTCATCTTGGGAATGAAGGCATTAAAGTTCCAAATGGTGTTTATGGTATGAAATGAGTTTGCTTAGCCTCAAGACAAAAATAAATGGTCGGTGGAGATGAGTCCATCATCAGATCAGCCACAATCTCATTGAATGGCAGAGCAGGTTTGAAGGGCCGTATGGCCTTCTCCTGCTCCTATTTCTTATGTTCCAAATAGCATCACAAACTATACATTTCAAACCATATTGTAAATTAAATCTTGCCATATGGCATACAAAAGTCAATTAACTATGTCCACTTTCTCTGTGCCTTGGTCAGTGCTAATGCTCTTGTAAATTCCAGTAGCATGTCTGGTTGGTTTGTTGACTTTCAGATGGCACTGGAGGATAACCCAAAGCAACTTGACTTTGGAAGACCCAAATCCAGATTACAGAATGTCAAGATGTAATGAAAGATTAAGTGAGCTAACTGACATGCAACAAGAATTATTCCAGGAATGAAGGGATTAGCATATGATGAACATTTGATGGCTCTTGGACTGTACTCCTTGGAGTTCAAAGAATAAGGGGGAAACTAATAGAAGTATCTTGAAGGCCTGGACAGAGTAGATGTGGCAAAGTAGTTCCCCATGGTAGGGGAGTCAAGGACAAGAGGGCACAACTTCAGGATTAAAGAGCACCCATTTAAACAGATGCAAAGCAATTTCTTGAACCAGAGAATGGTGAACCTCTGGAATTTGCTGCTGTGGAGGCCAGGTTGTTGTATGAATTTAAGGCAGAGATTGATAGTTATATGAACAGTCAGGGTATCAACGGTTACAGGGGAGAAGGTGGGAGAGTGGGGCTGAGTTGGCGAATGGATCAGCACATGATGGAATGGCGGAATGGACTCAATGGGCCGAATGGTTTCTGTTCCTTTTTCTTCTATTCTTAGAAAATCCTTGGCAGAATGAGAGGACAAATGACGTGTTCCTGAGGAAAACCACCTGGTTCATATGCCAGGAATGCAGTGGCACCTCCCCAAAGTGGAAATCAGCAACTCAACGGGAGAACGTATCGTTGGCGTGCTGTTCCCTCTATACTCTGCAGCCAGGAAGACAGAAGCCAAAGCTGGTGTGACAGCAAGCAGACTTTGCCCTTCAGCTGAATGAGCTTTCACTGCTACTTCACAAATCCTTATAGTTGTGACTTGAGCTCTTGTGGAAGTTGAAATGTGGGCTATCAGCTGCTGCGTACGGTTGGCTCCACAGTTGGCAACAGGCTTAGCTCACATAAGGCTGCTTTTTTTCTCACTATTTAACTGCGTGAACCCCATATCCCCTCTAATGCTCTTAACATCTAAAAGTCTATCGCGTTCTTGTCTTGAATATTCTTTGCAGTTGAGCCCACACGGGCATCTTGGGACAAAGATTCCAAATTGCGCTGCTCTCTGCCCTAAATAGCAAACTTATTATTTTGAGACTGTGATTTACCCCACACCCACCTTTCCCACCCATGCCTGGGTAGATACCCAAGTCAGTGGAAATATCAACTCTATACCTACTCAGTCAAATTCTATAATATTCTTTGTTTCTTTATTTTTCAGATTTCAGAACAGTGTTGTCCCAGTTTGCTTAATTTCTCCTCCTACAACAAACCTGCCATTCCCAGCAACCAATCTGATGAACTTTTGCTCCAATTCCCTATCACATCTATCCTCCTTTAGGTAGGGAGACCAGACATTAACACAATATTCTCACCAGGACCCGTGTAATTGGAGCAAGATGTTGCAATAAAAGCCAACATACCATTTGCTTTCCTAATTGCTTGCTGTACCTACAATTCATTTGTGTTCAAGGACGCCCAGGGCCCACTGAACACAAACACCTTTCAATCTTTTTTAAAAATTCTAAATTTAACAATACAGCATGGTAGAAGGCCCTTCCGGCCCAGGAAACCCATGTTGCCCAATTAATCTACCAACTCTACTTTTTGGAGGGTCAGAGGAAACCGGAGCAGCCAGAGAAAACCCACGCAGGTCAACGGGAGAACTTATAAATTCCTTACAAACAGCACCAAATTGGAACCCAGACCACTGGCACTGTTATAGCAGTACGCTAACCGTGCCATTTAAAAAAAAATTACTCTATCTTTCTATTTCTTCTTCCAAAGTTTATGGCCTCATATTTCTATTACATTTCGTCTCCCATGTGATTGCTTGTAAGAAGACGACACAAGAAGTAAGAGAGTGGTAGGCCTTTTCCCCCTTGTGCCTGGCCTACTATTCAATTTAGATCATGGCCGACTTTTAATCAACACCACTTCCCTGCATCAACCCCATATAACCATATAACCACTTACAGCACAGAACAGGCCAGTTCGGCCCTACTAGTCCATGCCGTAGCAAATCCCCACCCTCTAGTCCCACTGACCAGCACCCGGTCCATGCCCCTCTAGTCCCCTCCTATCCATGTAACGATCCAGTCTTTCCTTAAATGTAACCAATGATCCCGCCTCGACCACGTCTGCCGGAAGCTCATTCCACATCCCCACCACCCTCTGCGTAAAGAAATTTCCCCTCATGTTCCCCTTATAATTTTTCCCCTTCAATCTTAAACCATGTCCTCTAGTTTGAATCTCCCCCTTAATTGAAAAAGCCTATCCACATTTACTCTGTCTGTCCCTTTTAAAATCTTAAACACCTCTATCAAGTCCCCTCTCAATCTTCTACGCTCCAGAGAAAAAAGCCCCAGTCTGCACAACCTTTCCCTGTAACTCAGACCCTGAAATCCTGTCAACATTCTCGTGAACCTTCTCTGCACTCTATCTATTTTGTTTATATCTTTCCTATAATTTGGTGACCAAAACTGTACACAGTACTCCAAATTTGGCCTCACCAATGCCTTGTACAATTTCATCATAACCTCCCTACTAAAAATCTTTCTTGAATATACTCAACCAACTTGGAGAGTATTTCAAAGGTTCTCCACTTTCTGTGGAGAAATTTATTCTGAGAGGAGTGAATCTTGAGTCCAGAGGAGGTTCATGAGAATGATCCAGGGAATGAGTGGGTTGAATTATGAGGAGCATTTGATGACTCTGTGCCTGTACTCATTGAAGTTTAAAAGGATGAAGAGGAGGAAATCTCATCAAAATATTGAAAGGGGTGGATAGAGGGAACCTGGAGATGATATTTCCAGAAGTAGGAGAGTCCATGGCCAAAGGCAACAACCTCAGGGAAAAAAGGATGTCCCTTTAGAACAGAGACGAGATGTTTCTTCATTCACAGGGTGGTGAATCTGTGGAATTCAATGCCACATCTAGCTTTAAATTGGCATCGAAAGCAGAGGTTGATGGGTTCTTGAATAGCAAAGATGTCAACGGTTGCAGGGAGAAGGTGGAGCCTGCGATTGAAAGGAAAAATACACCAGCCATGATTTGAATAGCTTAATTCTGTTCCTATCTTATGGTTTTATTATGGAACTGTAATTGAAATAATGAAGGTTGGGCACAAGGAATTTTCAAAACTATGGAAGAATGTTCATTGGTTGAACTTTGCTCTGTGTGATAAAACTGCCACTTGATCTTTAGAAGTGTTTTTTAGTCTTAACATTGATGGTGCTAGCAGATATATTATTCTCCCCCACTTCCAGGGGGCACAATCCTGACAGTCGTAGTCTGTGGCTGATGAGCAAAAGTCACCTAATTAAGTAGATCAATGATTGGCTTCGTAATTTTTATTTGCACATTTAATCTGTTGAAATAGCAAAGATCCACGAAATTGATTTAATTTTGTGTTGCTCAAATTTTTTAAATGGCATTTTTGTGTTGGAATAAAACCAAGTCATTGCTGCAGGCCCAATGATTATTAGTTTCCTGATTTATCACGGCCCCAGAAAATTTAGTAGTCAAATCGTCAGTTGCACAATCTCTATGTGTTCTGAACAGCTTTAATATAAAACTAGCACAACCAGTATTTATCTAAAAATACATTAATCCTTCCAGTGTTGGAGAATTGAAATGTTCCTGGATAAATCCTAATATACTGATTGATCAAAATTACTGTTGTTTACCTTTGTGTATGTCAGAAAATTAAAGTTGCAAATATACTAATCAGTTGCTTTATCTTTGGACTGAGTCGTTGATCAATTATTTGGGGAATCTTCATTCTCCTTTGTTTCGTTGTTATTAAAGGAATTACCTCTCACTTTTATCTTTGATAAAGTGTTTTAAATCCTGTATTTCATGAGAACAAGATTTATTGATTTTCCTAATCTTTTGATAGTTCTATAAAAACCAGGGGCAGGCAGATTATGCCAAATTTGAGATTTTTTTTTCCTTCACACCTCTCTCCAAAGTTGAAGTTGTCCTTGACGTTAAATTTCTTCATTTGCTCATTTCTGGTTCTGAATTTTCCAAGTTTTAAAATATTTCCATTTGGAAGAACATTAGAAATAGGAGCATGAGTAGGGTATCTATTCTTTCAAACCCATTTCACCATTCATCTCCTACTCAAGTTCCACTTTCCTGCAGTACCTAAATCTTATACCTATTTTGTGGGACTATAAGGCTTAGGTTCACCATCCCCAATGAATACCCATTTCTACTCACCCCATTTTCAGCAATTGGTCTATAGTTTTCTATGAGCTGGTGATTCAGGTGCTTGCCTAGATATTCATTAAATGCTGTGAGTGTCTCCTTAGGCAAAGTTTCAGATTCCAACCACCCTCTGGGTGGAAGAAAAAAATGTTTTCATATCACTCTAAACTTCCTGCTCTTACCTTCAACTAATGTTGGTCTGCTCTGGGGGAAAGTTTCTGACTGTTTACCCTATCCTTGTTCCTCCGAACATCTGCAATTCACCTACATATTAACTGCCACTGACTAAATCTAACCCTGAGCTTTTTTTCCAGTTCTCTATTCCAATTAACTCATAGGAGAGCTAGGTATTTACCCAACATTAGAAAGAAAGGTTAGAGAAGTACCTTTGACTATACTTATGGCCATTGTAGCATCTCCACTATTTGGAAGTTAACAATTGCCTAAGCTTCAAAGATGTTCTTGACTGAGGCTATATTTTAATTTTATTTCTTATATCATTAAAAATTGTTGAGCACATGCTCTTTTGTAAGTAAATAATTACTCTAGTGGTAACTAAATACAGTTTGAAACTTTTTTGTCTGAAACTCTTTGAAACTTGAATGATGAATTTGGATGACAAAAATCTCTCCTAATCATCTTCCTCAGAACAGGTGTACTGTACTTTTTAAGTATCGAGATCCCCACAGTCACAAAAGGGTTATGAGAACAGCCTGCAACCAAGTTTCAAAAATTCAAATTCACTGTCTACTGAGATTGCTAGGCACTGTTGAGTTAATTAGCTACAGATTATTATGGATCTTAGTTAATTCTTGATCTTAGTTAGAATTAGTTAATTAGTATAGATCCATACTACAGATTCTAGACCATGGGAGTTGTTGGATCACAGAATGGCAAACTAGAGAGTTTCAACCTGTGTTCATTTATCCAACATCAAATATCTGTTCTTATGCTGTTAATAGCTTGCATTGTGTTCATATATTGTCACAGAGGCAGTCAAATGTCTTATTTAAGTTGACATAAAACTTTTTCTTGCGATAATGGGAATGCTTCAATGTAATTAAAAAGTAGAATTTAAATCAAAATTTGTTTTGAAAGTAGTGAACGTCATAACAAAATGTTACAATTTACAAAATCACCGCAGGTGATTTGACCCAGGAAATCTTTGCCGTTCAAGATTCAATATTCAAGATTCTTTTAATCTCATCTAATAGCACAGAACATGTAATATTACACAAAATTGCCTTCTGCCTGCCATAAGGCAGACAGTCGCCATTAGTGTTGCCAGGCACCCCTTACATTAAGAGAGAAAGAGAAGCAAGAAAGTCCCTTCAGAATCATGGCGTGTCTGTGGATTTGCCTCCAGTGTTCTCGCAGCCTCTGCAGCCACACAGACTCCTGTTCAATCCTTGTCTCTTTGTGAAATCCTCTGCTTCAACATTCCTCTTTTCTCAAGTGCAGCACACAAACATGTGCTGCACCAGTTCCCAGCAACTGCAGATTTAATTTACCTTCTTTCTCAATTCCTTTGAAAGAATTTCTGCTTTAACGTTCATTTGTTATCGACAAGTCCACGTTTCAACCATCTTCTGCTTAAACTTTTATCTTTTTCTCATCTTTCCTATTTTTTATTGTCATCGTCAGAGTTCTGTTCTCCCATTTGCTTCACCCACAAGAAAGAGAAATAATTAATCACAATTTAAATTTTTAAAGTTCAGACATACAGCACGGTAACAGGCCCTTCTGCCCACAAGCCGGTGTGCTGCTCAATTACACCCAATTGATCTGCAACCCTGGTACGGTGGGAGGAAACCGATGCACCATGCAGACACTGGGAAAATGTTCAAACTCCTTTCAGAAAGTACTGGATTCGAACCCCGGTCACTGGTACAGTAATAGCATTGTGCAAACCGCTACACTCATCGTGCCACCACTTAATCATCACCCTTTAATGTTGTGAAAGTTTCATTGGTTCACTGCTCTCTACCTCTGCTCTGTGTATACAGCAAGGAATATGTAACCTTTTATATATGTAATTAGATGATCTTACTCATGGAAATATATATGTAAGTAGTTTAGCATATTTGGAAACGAATCCATTCTATCTTAATTTTTAACCAATACAAATCTGTACTGCAAATATTACTCAGATTAAATCCAACCATTTTTTTTAATCTAATTAGAATAATAATATTATCATCAATGTCATGTTTAAAATTTATGGGAGCTTCCCCCATATTAGACAAGTGAAGTGACCACGAGCATCAGATCTCCAGCATAGCTGGTAAACGTGTGCGCATCATTTGTTGCCAACTAAATTGGTAAAGCCGAAAGACCTCCAGGGTGGAATGCCTGAAGCAACTAATGGCTGATTTTCTGACATTGTTGAATGCATCTATTCCTCCAAACCAGTCTCGATACACTGCAGAGATAGGAGTTCAAACTTCTTATTGCGTATATTCTTTATTCTTAATTAATATCCTACACTACCTGTTTCTTCTTGAGGGATGCCATAGAATTAAGGTTTAGTTGCTTCCCTCCATTTCTGTGTGTGTTTTGAGATGACTGATGAAGCTCATTTGGGAACCACAGGATCATTTACAGATGGGGCAGGAAATGATACATTCCATCCATTCTTCACATTGAGTGTGTCTGATTCCTAGTTCTCAAAGCCACCCCAAATGTTCTTTCTCTTCCTTGAGTGGTATGAACAGAGATCCCCAAAATTCTATCAACGTGTTGTATTTGGTCAGGGAGGATTTGACAACATCCTTGGATTTTCTTCCCTCTTATCACCCTGGTCATTTCTTTTTGCAACAGAGCATGGACCTGTTTTTGGGGTTTTGGTGTTGAGCATGAAAACATGATAGTACAGATCTATCACCAATGTATATAGTGTATATAGTTACTGTATCTAGACTGTGCTTACAGCGATTGGCTGAGAGCTAAGCCACGCCTATTGTCTGGGCCTTAAAGGGTTGTGTCCCTAGCCAGGTCGGATCATTACGGACTGGTCGGCCACCTGTGAAGAGCTCCTGTCTTTTGCTAATAAAAGCCTTGGTTTGGATCAACAAGTCTTTGATTCTTTCGACGAGCTCTACACTACCAAAACAAGGTGACTAAATTCAACAGAGGTTCATATGCTGAGGGCATTGACCAGGAAGAGGGCTCTGATGTTAGTTCAGTTAATCCATCCAGAAGATTTGCAGAAATGCATTTGGTGGTATCTTTCTAGTGCCTTGAAATGTCTGCTGTAGGTAGTCCAGGTTTCAGAAGCATAAAATACTGCAGGGGTCATTGCTGAGCTTCTAGTCCATAATAGAACTGAATTCTTCAAACACCTTTTCCTTCAGTCAACCACATGAAAAGCTTATACAGTGAAGGTGGTGGCTAATTTCATTATTGAAATGCATTTTTACTAAGATGCTCATGAGTTATGAGAAGTGGGCTATGCTTTCCATGATTGTATAGTGGGGTCAGCTTGACAAAAGACCTTTGTCTTGCAGATATGATGTGCATGGCACATCCTCTCTTAGATTTCAGTGGCCAGGTTGATAACACTGAACAGCGAAGATTTTCTTTCTGAACACTTTGAGTGTACTTTATGGATTTTGGGCTGTATTCACAAAAATTACTAAAATTTTCCTAGCACGTAACCGTTATTTAGATATACCTTATTTTTGTGATTTCCTGTCATATCTTAAGCAGACAAAAGCATGAAGTGTAACATGTCATTGAAAATTCATTTTCTGCATTTGCACTTGGACATCTTCCCTGCTGATCTCAGTGCAGTTGGTAATGAAGGAAAGAATAATTCAAGTTCAGGTCTATTATTATACGATTGTGAAGTGCAACTGGATGAAATGGCGTTCTTCAGTCCTCAGTGTAAAAACATGCAATCACATATATAGGCATGGCTGATATATTTACAAGCAATAAATAATAGTATATTTTCTGAGGGATTGTATGAAGATTTCATCAGTCATTCCACATTCTCACTGCCCGTAGGAACATAGGAAGTAGGAACAGGAGTAGGCCAAAAATGGCCCATCGAGCCTGCTCCGCCATTCAATACGATCATGGCTGATCTAATTTATGACCTAACTGCCTTCTCCTCATATCCCCTAATTCCTCCGTCATGTGTTTCTCAGCCTGGTTGCTTTGGCTCTGATACTCCTCTTTCCAGACGGAAGTAGGTAGAAGATGCAATTATGTGGAGTGGTAGCGGTCCTTAATGATTTTGTGAGCTGCCTTCAGACAAGGATCCCAGTAAATCTCATCGATGGAGGGAGGACACCCCAGTGATCCTCTGTACCGTTCTTATGGTCCTGTAGATTGACCTCTGAACCAAAGCTCTACAGCAACCAAACCACACCAATAGAGCCAGCCAGGATGCTCTCTACAGGTCCCCTTAAGGATCTGGATAGATGTCTGTGCTTAGAGTCAGAGGAGATGGGAAAGATCTTAAATTAATACTTTGTGAATGTGATATACTTCATGATTTCAAATAGGCACTTGTTTTGCTTTATAAAATGGTTAAGCACATTAGAAGCCTAATTACAGACGATTAGGAAAGACATTTGATGCTGCTTTATCTTGTGGATATCAAAATTACAATTTAATTTATTTAGTGCAGAATCCAATCTCATACTTTCATTGCTCAGTTTCCAAGGTAGAAAAGTTTTCACTGGATGCTTGTTTGTGGGTCTGTGCTTGTACTTGCTAAATCAATACAGCAGAACAGATTTACAGTTCCATTAAATACTGAAATCTTAATCTTTTCATGTTGGAACCCATTTTCTATTCTAAGCTAGCTATCCTGTCCTATATTGATGGAGAATCTGTTTTTAACACCTGATATCTTTCTGTCATAGGTGGCTCAGCCACCTATTGAATGTGATGTAATTGCTTTGGGAATTAGGCATTTACCATTTTAGTGGATGTTTCTAGATATAAGCCATACTAATGAATTTTAAATATCTTGTGGCTTATTTCTTGTTTTATTTTTGCATGGTCCTCAATTTGTCATCAGTACAAAAGTCAATGATAGTTTAGTGCAGCAAAATAGTGAACTTCAGTTTCTTGGCTCGTACCTAAAAGCTGTCCCTATATAGATGAACAAGGGCTCACTCCATCTTTAGCTAAATCAGATTTCTACAGGTTAATAGATTTTGCACCTGTGTTTTCCATGTGCTGTATTGCCCGCATATCTTTTAAATTAAACATGGATCCAAATGTAATATGAAAAGACCATCGCCACAGATAGCAAACAAAAGAACCTCCTGAAAGACGTGCTTTGTGCACAGTTAGCTTTAAACTATTTTTTATCCGTGCCGACATCTGAAGTCCCACAGCAGCCTGATATCTTTTAAATCACTTTGATTCATGACTAGCACCTTAGAACATGAAAAAGTGACTGTCTGCATCACATTTTATATCTTTTGAAAGTATGCATGTTAAGTGCAGAGTCAGACGCTGTGTCTTGATCGTTTCCTGCTTGAGTAATTGTATCAGTATATTGTTTGTGTAGTTGAAAATTTACAGTTACATGTGAGTGTTTTTTGATGCAGTGGTGTGATAACAGTCGCAGCTCAGAGACATATATCAGAAAGATCAGCGCTTGCTCAGATTGAACCTGCAGTTCTGTGAGAAAGGCACAAAGATTCATGAAAGAGGAATGCACACTCTTAAAAGATTAACTTGAAGTTCACAAAAAAGAAGATTGAGATTCTAATAGTTTTACCCAATTCAATGTTAATGCTTGGGGAATGACCTGAACTGTGCATTCAAGCCTTTCTATAGAAGAGAGTTTTTCATGCCAAATTAACAGGAATTCATTTTAAACATATTCATGGATAAACAATTTTACAATGTTTGTTTAGATCTTGAATATGTATGAGCTGGTCAGATAGAAAACAGAATCAGCTACAATCAGCCCACCAGCGTGCTGTGTGACCCACTTGAAATCTGATTGACGAGGTAAAACAGATTCGCCTCAGTGACTGCCTTTACACTGGCACCAAATCAGAATAAACCTGGCTCCAGGCTCATTAATGAATAGCCCATGTCTGCCTTCCACATCCTATCCCCAGCATACTCCATTCAATTGCACATCTAATGCAGAAGGGTTATTATCATTAACTCTATTACTCCACAATCATATTCTTCATATTGAGAACAGATTAGAAAGCAACATTTTAGTGTAACCGAGAGGAACTGTTTGCTGTCTCAACATCCTAATGTTGCATGAAACTCATCATGTAGAAGAACCACTGATCCTTAACATCCAATATAAGACCCTAAGACAGTGGTTCTCAACCTTTTTATTTCCACTCACATACCACCTTAGACATCCTCTACTAACCACAGAGTAGTATCTATGCCATCCTTTGCCAAAGGTGGTCTGTGATTAGTAAGGGATTACTTAAGGTGGTATGTGAGTGGAAAGAAAAAGGTGATATCCACTGCCCTAGGACATTGGAGCAGAAATAGGCTATTCAGCCCACAAGTCTGCCCTGCCATTTAATCATGAGCTGATCCATTTTCACACTCAGCCCCACTTCTCCCCATCTCAAATCGGATCCAGAGTATTCTAAAAGGAGAGGGCGAGCAACCTGATGTCTTGGTACATGTGGGTACCAATGACATAGATAAAAAGAGGGAGGAGGTACTGAAAAAGGATTACAGCGAGCTAGGACGGAAGCTAAGAAACAGGACCGCCAGGGTGGTGATCTCTGGATTGCTACCTGTGCCAAGTGCAACTGAGGACAAAAATGGAAGGTTAAGACAAATGAATGTGTGGCAGGGTTTTGGCTTCTTGGACCATTGGGATCTATTTTGGGGAAGATATGACCTTTACAAGAAGGATGGGTTACACCTAAACCCAAAAAGGGTCAATATATTGGCAGCTAGGTTTGGTACAGCTGTCGGATGCGGTTTAAACTAATTTGGCAGGGGGGTGGGAACCTGTATGATAGGGCAAAGGACAGGAAAGATAAAATAGGAAAAGTTAGGTAAGGCAGCAAAAGTAAAAAATCAGAAAGAGCAAGGAAGGTGAAAAAAGCAAATCTGAAGGCTTTATATCTTAATGCAAGAAGCATTCGGAACAAGGTAGATGAATTGGCTGTGGAAATTGAGACAAACAAATACGAGTTGATTGGGATTACAGAAACATGGCTGCAAGGTGGGCAAGCCTGGGAAGTTAACATCCTGGGGTATACAATATTTAGGAGTCTTCGGCAAGAAAGAAAAGGGGGTGGGGTAGCATTGATGGTGAGAGAAGGGACCGACACGATTGACAGGAAGGATATTAACTCGGAAGATGCGGAATCTATATGGGTAGAACTGAGGAATAGCAAGGGGCGGAAAACGTTAGTGGGGGTGTAAATAGGCCTCAAAATAGTAATGTAGAGGTGAGGGAAGGCATAAAATGAGAAATAAGGGAACAGCTGTCATCATGGGAGACTTTAATTTACATATAGATTGGACTAGCCAAATTAATAAAAATACTGAGAGGAGGAATTCCTTGAATGTTTACGGGACAGTTATCTCGACCAGTATGTCGAGGAACCAACTCGGGAGCAGGCCATTTTAGACTGGGTATTATGCAATGAAAAGGGCCTAATCAGCAATCCTGTTGTACGAGGCCCTTGGGTAGGAGCGATCACAATATGATTAAATTCTCACTCGACATGGAGAGTGAAGAAATTAAAATTGAGACTAATAAATAAATGGAATTTTGATGATATGAGACGGGAGTTGAGTAAGATTGATTGGGTGGTGTTTATGGGGGGGGGGTTGACGGTGGATAGACAATGGAAAGCATTCACAGATCTAATGGAAGAATTGCAGAAATCATTTATACTAGTTTGGCATAAAAATAAACTAAAAAAGGTGACTCAACCATGGATAACAAGGGAAATTAGAGACAGCATTAGGTCGAAAGAGAGAGCATATCAATTGGCCAAAAAAAGTACCAAATCCGAAGACTGGGAACAGTTCAAGATGCAGCAAAGGAGGACAAAGGGATTAATCAAGAGGGCAAAAATAAATTATGGAAGTAAGCTTGCGGCAAACATAAAAACCAACTGCAAAAGCTTTTATAGATATGTCAAGAGGAAAAGATTGGTGAAATCCAGAGTAGGTCCCATGCAGTCAGAATCAGGGGAATATATAATGGGGAATAAGGAAATGGCAGACCAATTAAATTCTTACTTTAGTTCTGTTTTCACAAGAGAGGATCCAAATAACCTCCCAAGGATGTTGGGAAACATAGAGACGAATGCAAGGGAGGAGCTGAAAGAAATCAGTATCTCTAAGGACATGGTCTTGGGGCAATTGAAGGGATTGAAGCCCGATAAATCCCAAGGGCCTGATAATCTACATCCAGAACTCAATAGACTCAGGATCAGTACCCATGGATTGGAGGGTAGCTAATATTACCCCACTATTTAAAAAGGGGGGTAGAGAAAAAGCTGGGAATTATAGGCCGGTGAGCCTTACATCAGTAGTGGGCAAAATGATGGAATCCATTATTAAGGATGTAATAGCAGAGCATATGACTAGCAGAGAAGGGATCGGACAGAGTCAACATGGATTTACAAAAGGTAAATTGTGCTTGACAAATCTATTGGAATTCTTTGAGATGGTGACAGGTAAAATAGATGGGGGAGAGCCAGTGGATGTGGTGTACCTAGACTTCCAAAGGCCTTCGATAAGGTCCCACATAAACGACTGGCATGCAAAATCAAGACTCATGGGATTGGGGGCAAGGTATTGTTGTGGATTGAGAACTGGCTGGCAGATAGAAGACAGAGAGTTGGGATAAATGGCTTGTTTTCTGAGTGGCAGGCGGTGACCAGTGGGGTGCCACAGGGATCTGTACTGGGACCCCAGCTGTTCACAATTTACATTAATGATCTAGATGAGGGGATTGGTTGTAATATCTCCAAATTTGCAGACGACACTAAGCTAGGAGGGGTTGTGTGCACGGAAGAGGGGGTCAGGAAGCTCCAGTGTGATTTGGATAAATTGGGGGACTGGGCAGATACATGGCAAATGCACTGCAATGTGGATAAATGTAAGGTTATCCACTTTGGTAATACAAACCGGAGGGCAGATTATTATTTGAATGGCAATAGATTGGTAGATGGAGAAGTGCAGTGAGACCTAGGGGTTCTTGTGCACCAGTCACTGAGGGCGAGCATGCAGGTACAGTAGGCGGTTAAAAAGGCAAATGGTATGTTGGCCATATCAAGAGGGTTTGTACAGAGCTGTACAGATTCTTGGTGAGACCACACCTGGAGTATTGTGTGCAGTTTTGGTCGCCTTATCTGAGGAAGGAAGTTCTTGCAATGGAAGGAGTGCAAAGGCGATTCACCAGGCTGATCCCTGGAATGGCAGGAATAACTTATGAGGAAAGATTGCGCAAATTGGGATTGTACTCGCTGGAGTTTAGAAGATTGAGAGGGGATCTCATAGAGACATATAAAATTCTGGCAGGACTGGACAGAATGGATTCAGAAGGGACATTTCCAATGGTGGAGGAGTCCAGAACCCGGGGCCATGGTTCAAGGATAATAGGCAAACCATTTAGGACCGAGATGAGGAGGAATTTCTTTACCCAGAGGGTGGTGAATCTGTGGAATTAATTGCCACAGAGGACAGTAGAGGCAGGTTCATTGAATATATTTAAGATGGAATTAGATTTTAGCTGATTGATATTTGTCACTACTTAGTAAGTCCATTCATATCCGCTCACCGCTGAATCAATAGATTTTTTAAAATATATCTATTTTTCCATTGGATTTATTTAGTGCACACATAAAATTGTTTGCATGAAGACAATTAAAATCATATATTTAATGCCTCTCTAAGGTATCAAGTGCACCCAGTGCAATGACCTACATTGTCAGTGAGATTACTGAGAGCCTCATTGTATGGTGACTTACATGTTCTGATGCTTAACTTCTCGTGTATGGATATTATTTATCTGATTCAGAGCCTTTCTGCCACTTTTATCTAATTTCGTACAGCCCTATTAATATTTTCATAAAATAGGGCCAGGGTATTTCCATGCAACTGCGTAATTCCCTGCTGTTCGCTTTCCATACTGTCCATGAGCCACATTTTTAGGGTGTTGTCATTTTTAGAGGGTTTGATTTTATTTGTTATACTTCTTATCCTTTCTAGATCCAAAAATGTGAGCTTCATTGTTTGTCAGCACCCCATGCTTTGATGGTTATGTGATGTATGGTTATTTTTAAATGGTCTTCCTTAAATATTGACATGGAATTCAATATCATTTGCTTCCCTTCCTGCACAGTTCAAAGTAAATGTAGAGGATTGACCTCCATGTACTTCTTAAATGTTGGGGTGGAGGAAATATATGGAACAAAGCCTAAACTGCTGGGGGGGGGGGTTGGGGGAGTAAATAATATGATATGATTTATGGTTAATGGGAGTTACTGATGAATGTGGTCACCATTAGCTTCCAAACTAGTTCAAGTTGATAAACTAAACTGTAATTTTAATAAAGCTTGTTTGGCATGAGAGTTAAACAAGAAAGTCTGCAGACATTGGGGACAAGGGCAATGAATAAACATGCTGGAGAAACTCAGCAGGTTTTGCAGCATCCATGGCAAGTAAAGGGTAATCAACATTCTGGGCCTGGGCCCTTCGTCAGGTTATTATGGTTAGAACTAAATCTGTTTTCAAAGTTATTATTAAACGAAGTTATACCCAGGAATTTTAATTTGAACATTTGGCTTTTTAAATTGAGAAACCAAATAGGATTTCAAGCTTCTTGTGTTTAAAAACCTCTCTCTCTATGTGTGCTACAGCAATGCCATGTTGACTATTCTTGAATTATATCTTGTGATTACCAAGGTCAATTTGACAATACAGCTAAGGTTGAAACCATTAATTTAGCCATATTCCCATTTCTAACTACACACCCTATTTGTTTGACAAATTTTTGATTCAGATAATATTTTGAAACTTTAGTGTACTTTAATTTTGACAGCTATCACATTTTGTAACAGCAAAGTAATAGGGTGTATATTGCAGACTGATTTGTAACTCAACTCAAATTCTTATTGATTAACTTGCTAACAACAGATAGTAATATTCTGAGAAACATTTGTGCTCTTCATTGCCAGTTGTACCTGCAGGAATGTCAGAGCATTGTGGAAAAGGTGATTATCCAATCTGTGACTAGATTTAACCCCTAATAAGGGTGATTGCAGTGCCATAATTTCAAATTAAGTAGGATCAGGGAGGATAAGAGCTTCAGACTGTTTGATATACCAGAGTTTGGAAACACTTTGCTCTTGATATTTGACCAATCTGGCCTATGGTGTTAGAGAAATGTTGTCATGAGACTCACTTTCCCCTGTTTGATTCAGTTATTGATGCAAGGAAGGAAGGCCCAAAGAACTCGTCCTGGATTGAAAAAACATGGCAACAATTCTCAGAGGTACAGCTTGATATAATAATCTAATGGAAACAGAGCACTGCCCTCACTGGTGTTCAAGTACTGAATATATGTCAAACATGAGTAGCCCTCTAATAGAGCATAGGTGTCAGCCATAAAATTAAAATATTGACTCACATTTTTTATGGATCCATTAATCATGACACTGGGAACTGGTACCTTACCTTGAGGAGATTCTTACCTTGAGGAGATTCTTACCTTGAGGAGATTCTTACCTTGAGGAGATTCTTACCTTGAGGAGATTCTTACCTTGAGGAGATTCTTTTTGGGAAAGATCTTCTGCACAAAAATTATTACTTCCAATGGCAAAGCTGAACAGCACCTCTGGCTGAAGTGGAGTTGGCAATCAAATGATAGGGAATAGCTTGTGAAATATCTCTGGTTTTACTGATTACTTGTTGTGGTCTGCAGTTATGAAACAGAGGTTTCTGCTCCCCCAAGTGTTATACACCCACTGTTTCATCCATTCCAGATGATTCATGATCCATGACCTTTGCACTGTAACTTCACTGAAGTTGATAACTGGCATATGTTGTGTTACTGTGTGACTAGATAGTAATAGAGTTGTACATAAATACGCAAAGAAGCAGACTTTACAGCCTAGCAAGTTCATCCTGACTATCAGCTACCCATTTACATCAATTCCACAATAATTGCATTTTTCTTATTCTCTCCCCATTCTAGTTAACTCCCTCCTAGCTTCTACCAGTTTCCCACACACTGTGAGCAACTTACAACAGCCAACTAACCTGTCATCTGAAATGTATGAGGAAATGGGTGCACTAGGAAGAAATCTAGAGAATGTGCAAACTCCACACAGAGAACACCTGAGGTCAGGGTTGAAGCCTGGTCTCTAGCCTCGTGAGGCAGCGGCTTTATTAGTTGCCTCACTGTGTAACCCTAAACAACTACCAAAACAAACTTTTCATGAAGTTAATTTGATAAACATGATGAACATAGAGAATCTCAACACATTCTATCCCTTATCTGAAGACTCACCTCAGAATTGGATTTAGGGTGATTAGTACAACTGGGAGACTTCTTTTACATGTACAAGCACATATAAAATGGAATTTAACTGAGATGAGAGCAAGATAGTGCACTTAGGCAGATGAAACCAGGGCAAAACTTGTATATTGAATGGTAAGCCCCTGGGCAGTGTTGCAGAACAAAGAGATTTGGGAGTACAAGTACATAGTTCCATAAAGTGGTAATGCATGTAGGCAGGGTGGGTGAGAAGGATTTTGACATACTTGTCTTCATCCGTCAGAATGTTGAGAACAGTTTCAGGATGATGCAACTGTATAGCATATTGGTGAAACCACACTTGGAGTATTGAGCACAGTTTTGGCTCCTAGCTATCAGAAAGATATGAAGCTGGAAAGGGTGCAAAGAACATTCACGAAAATGTTGCTGGCATTGGAACCCTTGAATTATAAGGGGAGGCTGGATAGTTTGGGGCTTTTCTCCCTGGAACATAGGGGGTTAAAGGGAACCTAATAGAAGTTTCTAAAATTTTGAGGGCCATGGATAAGATAAATAGTAATTGCCTTTTACCCATGGTTGAAGAATCTAAAACTGGAGGGTATAGATTTAAGGTGAGATGGGAAAGATTTAGTTATCTGAGGGGCACCTTCTTCACACAGAGTATGTTGTGTATATGGAACAAGATGCCAGAGGAAGTGAGAGAATTGGAATGATTGTTGTGTACAAAAGATTTGAACAAGGACAATATAGGCCAAAAAGTCAACTTTCAGACTTTTGAACTCAACGCTTCAATAAGCTTCTGGGTTGCTGAAGTACCAGAAGAATAACGGTGAAGAATGCCATCTCACACTTAGATCCTAATGTAACTCCTGGTAACATAATTACAATTGCCTTCCTCCTCACTCACACACCCTCCATCCACATATAGTATAGGTTTGAAGCATTTAAAAGGAGTTCACAGCTGAATTTCATTTCATATTCTTTCCATGGGGACCATGCTGAGTTTCAGACCATTGTCATTCCCCCACATTTCCCTTACATTATTCTCTCACTTATGCCCATTAACTTCACCCGCATTTTTCAGTGGTCACATCAGAGGTAGGCTCATAGTAATGAATCTACCAACCAGCATGTCTTTGTAATATAGGAGAAAGTGGGAGAATCCAAGAAAACCCTACACAAGCTGAGAGAGATTGCACAAACTCAACATAGACAGCAATAGAATCAGAATATTACAGGGAGCAGAATTCCCAAAATATTCTGAAAGTTCTTTCAGACTTATCATCTATCCACAGACTTGCCTGGAAAATTGCAAGAGGAAATTAGAGACCTATTGGAGGCATACTCCAACATGTTTTCATCCAGAGATTAATTGGTATCTGACGTGACTTTGAGGACCATTATGTTTGTGAATTGCTTGCTAATGTGACACCTGCATAATGTGCAAAGCACACTCATTTTCACATAGGCCATATGTTGTTATGCCCTGATCTAGATGATCTTCAAAGGTCATTGTGCAATAAATGACACCAAGGGTTTTGCTTCTCCAAAACCACTTGGTTATGGTTTTAAAACATAAACCATCCACTGGAATTGGTTTTCATTGAGTTGATTCAGAAACTATTTTGAACTTCATTTCCAAAATTCACATCAACAATTTTATAGCTTTTTGTGAAAACAATCTCTAAGTCTCTCTCTTGCTTTGCAATGTTTCTTGTGTTGCAGATGCATAAATGAATAAGATTTGAAAGCCATCTGTGTCCAAGGTGTTTTACTGTCAAGGGAAAGGGGCAGGAGGTGCTGGCTGCTTTTTTTAAAGAGATATATTTCAATAAACATAGAAACATGTGTCCAATAATAGTCTTGAGGGATTTTTAAGCAGGAAGCAAGCTTGCCCAAAGCCAAGTAACTCAGTAGAATTAGACCTCTTGTATCGGCTTTTAATTCTCTATGTGGAAATATAATCGTGACTTCACCTGATAATATTCCATGTTAGGAACATTACATTTTTATTGTGTCCCTAAAGGTTGAGAGGGAGAAGGTAACGTTTTCACTCTGCCGAGTTCCAAATATCAGCTGTCGTCCTGAGCTGTTTCCCCAAAGTAAAAGAGAACGAGAGTCAGAAAACTCGATGACCAGAACTCTACTTGGCCCAATAGCTGAACTTCTCGAGTACAGATTTGTGGCCCACTGACAATAAAGAAGATGTTATTTGGAGAATCTGGAGCTTTATATGTGGGAATACAGTACAAAACGTTTATGAATAGGTCAGCGCAGTTAGCGCAATGGTGTTACAGTGCCAGCAACTGGACTTTGAATCCAGCGCTATCTGTGAGGAGATTGTACATTCTCCTTGTATCTATGTGGGGTTCCTCCGGGTACTCCTGTTTCCTCCCATCATTCAAAACACACAGGGGTTGTAGGTTAATTGGGTGGCATAGGTTTGTGGGTTGGAAGGGCCTATTACAGTACTGTATGTATGTAAGTCCTTTTCTCCAAGAATAGGGCAAAATTGAAGTTGAAGGTAAAGTTGCTGAGGTTTATATGTTTGAACACTGTGTTTGAATTGGAAGCCAACTATGCTCATGGTTTGAGGTTCTCTGACGAGGATGCACCTATTCAGCATGAACTGAATTTAAACAGTTATATTCAGGTGCCATATTATTTTCTGTGGTGTGTCTGCACTTGAAGCAATGTTTCAGAAATGGGATTGGCTAGTTTTTAAAGGGTCATCCTAAGAACAAGATTTTATGATGTTAAATACAGTGCCAATATATTGTTTGAAGTCACAGTCTCATTTTGATGCCAGATTGTGAGATCAAGATCCATTTGCCCACATTCATTTCCTTATTAGTTTGCCAACAGATATAGCAGGCTTGTCTCACCTGAAACTGTGAAACTCATCACCTTTACATGTGCTGATAAGCTATAGACATAAACAAATTACAGTTCCCAAATATTTTCTAAAACTACGTGAAACTGAAGGCAAAAATTATTTTAACACTCCTTCCTTTTTGTTGTCAGCCAAACTTGATTTTGTTTGCTGTATCTCAGCAAATTTTACATTTAAATATACATACTTCAAAAAATGTTGACATCCAGCACAGTAACAGACCCTTCCAGCCCACGGACCCAAGCCTCCTTAAATACATCAATCAACCTACAATTCTTGTACGTTTTTGAAGGGTGAGAAGCCCACACAGACACAGGGAGAATGTACAAACTCTTTAGAGACAGGGCTGGATTTTAACCTGAGTTGCTGGCGCTGTAACATCATTGCACCAATCGGTACGTGAACCCTGCTGCCCCAGTTGAGCAAATTGTCAAGTTATGGTTTCCTGAGAGCAGAGGATCAACATGAATTCATTGATAATGCAGTAAACACGCCAAGAATGTTAAATCTTTGCCAAATTGTCGATTGTGTACGACTTAAGCATTATTTTACCCTTGCTATTGTGATAGCTTTTATAACTGAGGGAAAATAGTTGTGAGTAAAGCCACTATTTTGTTTAATATATAACATTCCAATACCAAATGAAAAGCAACATTTGTAAAATGCAAGGCATAGTTCCCATCATTCTGCTGCACAATTATGTTTTAATCTTTTGCAGCAGGGGACAGTTCCATTTCCCATGTTATTTGTTCCTGTGTCATTTCATAGTACAGAAACCTACTTAATTGCTGTGGAAATATGAATAATAGAGGATCAGCTGGGGGACTGCCCAGGTCTGTTGCATCCATTAAAAAGGATTTTAAGATGTTGTTGCAGGTCAAGCCTAAAAGAGAAAGAACGGTGACTGATCTGTAATAGCAGCTTTTTTTCCTGAATTGGTAATATGGTTAAATTGTTAGTATAAAATCAGAAAATTCTGCAAACACCAAGTGATTTCAAGGAACAATCAACAATTCTGGAAGGAGACTCCAAATTAATGTTTTTAATTGAAGACAAGGATCCTTTACAAGGATGTTGCCAGAACTCGAAGAACTGAGTTACAGGGAGAGGTTAAACGGGTGAGAAAAATGAGGGGAGATTTGATAGAGATATACAAAATTACGACGGGTATAGACAGGGTCAATGTAAACAGGCTTTTTCCACTAAGGTTAGGTAAGACAAGGGTTAAGGGTGAAAGGAAAAAAAAATTAAAGGGAACATGAGGGGGAACTTCTTCATGCAGAGAGTGGTGGGAGTGTGGAACAAGCTGCCAGTTGAATTGGTAAATGCAGGCTCAGTTTTCTCATTTAAGAAAAATTAGTTCAGGTACATGGATGGGAAGAGTATAGAGGATTATAGTCCGGATGCAGGTCAGTGGGACAAGGCAGAAAAATAGTTCAGCACAGACTAGAAGGGCCAAAGGACCTGTTTCTGTGTTGTATGGTTTCAGACATTTTATTACATTTGTATTTTTAAGTAATCTTCATTCTTATTTAGTTTCCTCTAGGTGCTTCGGTTTCCTCCCACCCATCAAAATGTAGTGGGGTCATCTATTAATTTGGGAGTAATTAGGTGGTATGGGCTCGTGGTTCGTAAGAGCCTGTTACCATGCTGTATGTATAAATAAAACAGGCTCTTTGGTCCAACTCCTCCATGAACACTATGCCATTGCAGCTATCTGCTACAGGGTCTTGACCCAAAACATTGGCAACTCCTTTCCTTCTACTGATGCTGCTCGACCCTCTTGAGTTTGTCCAGCAGTTTTTTTCTCCAGATTCCAGCACCCGCAATCTCTTCCACCTCCATTATCTATCTACTGCTCCGGTCCCTACTTGGTGGAACTCAACATTTCCTTTTCTCTCCTCTCCCTTTAATTTTTGATCAAAATTCACTCTTTGGTTACCTTTATTAATCTTTAACTGTAAGCCTTGGCATTGAACCATATAACACTACAGCACAGAAACAGGCCCTTCAGCCCTTCTAGTCTGTGCTGATCTATTATTCTGCCTCGTTCCACTGACCTGCACCCAGGCCAGATCCCTCCATATGCCACCCATTCAGGTATCTGGCCAAATATTTCTTATATGTCAAAATTGAGCCTGCATTCAGCTGGCAGTTCATTCCACACACCCACCACTCTCTGTATGGAAGAAGCTCCCCCTAGGGTTCCTTTCAAAATATTCCCCTTTCACCTTTGACCAATGTCCTTGAATTTTATAGCTCTGTGAAAAAAGCCTGCTTATATTTCTCCTCATTTTTGTACACTCCAGGAAATAAAGTCCTAACCTGTTTATCCTTTCCCTGTAACTCAGTTCCTCAAGTCCTGGTGACATCTTTGTCAATCTCTACACTCTTTCAATCCTTCCTTTGGTTAGTTGACCTAATCTACACACAGTACTCCAAACCTGGCCTCACCAATGTCTTGTACAACATCACCATACTATCTTAACTCCCATACTTTGATTCATGGAAGGGCAATCTGCCAAAAGCTATCTTTACCATCCTACCTACCTGTGATGCCACTTTCGTGAAAATATATTTGTTCGTTAGCACTCTTCAATGCCTTATTATTTACCATGTACGTCCTTTCTTGGTTTGTCCTTACAAAGTGCAACACCTCACACTTGTCTGCATTAAATTCCATCTGCCATTTTGAAGACCAATTTTCCTGCTGGTCCAGATCCCTCTGCAAGCTTTGAAAACTTTCTTCACTGTCCATCAAACATATTATCTTTGTGCCACCTGTAAATTTGTTGATCCAGTTTACCACATTATCATCCAGATCATTGATATAGTTGGCAAACATCAATGGACCCAGGTCTGATCCTTGAGACGTTCCATCGGTGGGTTGATTTGTCTCTAATTATTTGTTCCTCTTCCATACGTATGAGAAAAGACTAAGCTCAGCTTTTAGTCCAAAATTTAAAGTTCAGATTTATTTTCAGAGAACATTAAATGCAACCCTGAGATTCTTTTTCAAATTTAAAGCAGTAAAACACGAAAGTCTGCGGACCCTGTGTCTGAAGTAAAAATACAATGTTGTGGAATCTCAGCAGGTCAAATAGTGTACTTTATGTAGCAAAGATAAGCAATGTTTCAACCTTGAGTCCTTCATCAATGTATGACAAAATGTAGGCTGTCACCTGAACAAAATGGTAGGGGGAAGGTCACAGTCCCACAGGCAGGAGGTAATAGATAGATAAGGGACAGAGGGCATACTAGCAAATGGGGGAGGGGAGTGACTAGTCAATAATGGAGGGGGAAGGGGATGAAGAGCTGGAAGAAAGAAGAGAAAGGGAATGGGAAGGGAGGGAGAACAGAGAGAAGGTTAGCAGAAGCCAGAAAAGTTGATGTCAATGCCATCTGGTTGGAGAGCATCCATACGGAAAACTAAGTGCTACACCTCCAATTTATGGGTAGCCTTGGCTGGGGCAGTACATGAGGCCAAAGTCAGATATGTCAGCATGGGTGTGGGGCACGGAATTGAAATGGTTGGCCACTGGGAGATCCCGGTCACTGATGTGGACAGAGTGGAAGTGCTCAGCGAAGCGATCTCCCACCCTGTGCCAAGTCTCTCCAATATGGAGACGGCCACTATGGGTGCACCGGATACAGTAAATGAAATTTAAAACCTTCAGCTTTTGTGTAATTTGAACCAATATCTCTAGATCAGTCCACCAAATGTTTAGACCAATGATTTAACAATTTTGCTACTGTACCTCCTGAGAAATGATACTCAGAATTGTTCAAGACAGGTTCCAACTGAAGCCTTATGCAACTGTCAGCAACTTTCACCCCTATGTATTTCAGTTAATCTTGTTTCAGTGGTTTATATGTGATATAATGATGAAAGATGATCCAGTGATTTAGCTTGCAGTATTTAAATAGGCCACAGTGCTTTAGAAGATGTTAAATAATACAATGAATTATTTTGGTCAAATGTAATCCTAAACACTGTTAAGTAGAAGCCAAATTATTAGTTGCTTTGTAATTTCCTTATCTTTTTAAATCGCACCACTTAAGAGATTAAGGGTTTACATTTTAAAAGTTTAATCTGCACTTTGAACTATGATTATAGCTCTTTTTAGATCCTGTAGAAGAGAATAATTATTACAAAATAACGATCAGCTCAGAATTAGAGAACCCTGATTTGAATATAATTTGTCATGGTTTCACAATGAAATCCATTTTCATTACTGCAAAATAAATAATGTGAAAAATGGCATATTGTGAACTAGAACAATTCTGCCCACATTCCTGAGTTTCTTTGTAGCTACTGGGAAATTCAATTCCTAATTACTTCAATCTTTCATTCACAGAATAAGGGGAAACTGTATCTGTAAGGAGTTTGTATGTTCTCTCTGTGTCTGTGTGGGTTTCCTCTGGGTGCTGCAGTTTCCTCCCACCATTCAAAATATACAGGGGTTGTAGGTTAATTGGGATATTTGGGCGGCACAGGCTGGTGGGCTGGAAGAACCTGTTACCGTGCTATATACCTAAATTTTTTAAAACGTATGCAATGTTTTATTTCAATTTAGTTGTAGGTATCTCAGTGTTTTGCTGCAACAATTTACCATAAATATTGTAAAGCACATGTCATTAATTTCGCTGATAGCCAAGTTTGTTTTCAACCTTTCCCTGTGCACCTTTATTCTCTCCTAATGATTCTTTCAAGTAGATTCCCACTTCCTCATTTTTGGTTGGTGCTTAGTAATTTGAATTGAAGTGAAAGCTTTGCTAGATTTTTAAATTCACAGGGGTTTCAGAGAGTTGGGAGGAGAAATGGACAAGTAGAAATTATATTTGAAGCCCTAAATTTGAAGACTGGAGTATTTTAACTCCTGGGTTTCTGTTTGCTATCGGTCACAACCCATCTACAGACATTAACTGAGGGGATGAGCCAAATTACATTATAAAAGCAAAGAAAGGTTTGTCAGCAAACAGTTAACGACTGTGGAAGGTGTTCAGGAGAAATTTACAGTTAGGAGAGGATATAGCAGCTAATCTCTTGTTAGACCAGAAGAACAAGAGATTTTCATTTGTTATGAGTTATTTGTCACTTTACCTGGAGGACAAGCCCCTATTAGCTTCCCATCTGTCTGGCTAAAATTCTCTCATCAGCAAGGCTTGCATAAATATACAAGGTTCTCAATTGTTCCTGCTGTGTATATATCTATCCTCAAATTGCAGTTCAAGTTCAAGTTTACTTTACTTCCACGACCTGTCCAGCAAGGCAACTCTAACATGCAAACATCTGTACAAAGTAGAAGAGCATTTTACAAAGCTAAAGTGAATACAAAACAATTGCAACATTGCAGGCCTAGCACAGTTGTGAGGTCCATTCAGGAGCCTGATGGCAGCAGGGAAGTAACTGTCATTAAGCCTATTGGTGCATGTTTTCACACTCTTGAGCCTTCTCCCGATGAGAAGGGGAAGAAGAGAGTGTGACCAGGGTGTGATGGGCCTTCAGTATATTGGCTGCCTTTCCTGGAAGCTATTGATGGAGGGAAGGGAAGGATGTTTTGTATGAGCTGAAATACAAGGATTATATTCTGATTGGCTGCAGATGCTAGTGGTGTTCCACGGGGGTCGGTTTTGGGGCTGCTTCTTTTTATGTTGGATATTAGTGATTTGGATTATTGAATGAATGGCTTTGTGGCCAAGTTTGCAGATGATACGAAGGCAGGTGGAGGAGCAGGTAGTGTAGAGGAAACAAGGAGATTGCAGGAGGATTTAGTCAGATTAGAAGAATGGCAAATGAAATATAATGTCAGAAAGTGTACAGTCATGCACTTTGGAGAAGAAAGTATCAAGCAGCCTATTTTTTAAATGGGGAGAAAATTGAAAATACCCAGATGCTGGGAGTCCTCATGCAGGATAGCCTGAAGGTAAACTTGAATATTGAGTGGTGAAGAAGGCAAATGCAATGTTGGCATCCATTTCCAGAGGTATAGAATGTAAGAGCAGGGATGTGATGTTGAGCCTCTACAAGGCACCGATGAGACCTCACTTGGAGTACTGTGAGCAGTTTTGGGGTTCACATTTAAGAAAGCATGTGTTGATGTTGGAGAGGGTTCAGAGGAGGTTCATTAGGATGATTCCAGGAATTAAAAGGTTATCATATGAGGAGCTTTTGACATCTCTTGGCCCGTATTTGTTGGAATTTAGGAGAACGAGGGGAGAATCTCGTTGAAACATTTTGAAAGGCATGGAGATATAGAAAGGTTGTGTCCCAAGGTGGGAGAGTTTATGAAAAGAGGGTACAACTTCAGGATTAAAGGGCATCCGCTTTGAACAGAGATGTGGAGGAATTTCTTCAGCCAGAGGGTGGTAAATCTGTGGAATTTGTTGCCACAGGCGGTTGTGGAGGCCGGATTATTGGGCATATTTAAGGCAGAGATTGATAGATTCTTGATTAGCCAGGGTGTCAAAGATTATGGGGATAAGGCCGGGTAGTGGGATGAGTGGGAAAATGGGTCAGTTTATGATTGAATGGCGGGGCAGAGTTGATGGGCTGAATAGACTATTTCTGCTCCTATGTCTTATGGTCTTGTGTTACGAGCTGCATTCGCCACCTTGTAGAATTTTTTGAACTTTGGGCAGAGCAGCTTCCAGACCACACTATGATGCATCCAGCTTGTAAGATTTTAATGATGGACCTGTAGTAGTTGTTGAGGGACAATGGGGCCATGCCAAAGTTTATTAGCTTTCAAAGAAGGTAGAGGAACTGGTATACTTTCTTGACGTTGCATCAACACGGATGGTCCAGGTCGGATCACTTGATGTGAACAGAGCGTGGGTTCTATCTCCTTCCTATCTCCACCCCAAAAATCTATGATCAGCTCCTTTGGGGATGTTTTCTGGGGACTATGATTAGTCAATGAATAGTAATTTGACAAAGATGTCCTGGTCTTTTGGGGCTGAGTGGAGGGAAAAACAATTAAAATGGTGGCCAGTGATATTGTAGATTAAAATTCCATTATAAAGCTCACAGACCCCTTCTTATTCTGAAGTAGCAGAATGGGCTGAAACGTCGTCATGATCCCCAAAATCTCACCCTCCATTTTCTGAGGTTTGTTACAAATTTGTGTGCGTGCATGTATCAAAAGCCAGATCCTTTTGGAAAACGGTGGTGTGGCTACAAGAGACCAATGAGAAAATGCATTCACAGCAAGCTAGGAGCTGACTGAGCAGCTCAAGCATCAGAGAGGACATTAGACATACAAGTGTCAAAGATGAGGCAGCAAGAACGAGGTGTGCAGGATCAGTTTAGTCTGATCAGAATTGATTCTCATTTTTCTCATTTGTAACATGTCACATTTATTATTAAATCACTTCTGCACAATCACTTTTGTAGAGACTAAATTACACAGTTTTCAAAATAATAAAAAGAAAATGGTTTATCTTAATGAGTGTGAAAAACAATACAGCTAACTAAAATTTATCATAGAATTTGCTGGGAAATGCTAGTGATCTGACAGGATTAGGTCCTTTAATGTCTGGGTGTGGTGCCTTTATTATAAAGTACTTGTTCTATTATTTAATTGTAAAATGTTTATTTTGTGACTGTTTCTGTGGGAAGCTCAGTCTTGCAATGGTTAAGACACATTAGGTGTTATGTGGCAGAACATAGAGGCTGACAGAAGTGTCTAATTCCAAATATTTTGGTGAAAATTTCTGAAAGGTATGTATTTCTACTGATACAGTTGATCATCCTGAATTCATTCCGAATAAATCTCCAAGAACAGCAAAGGAGCTATCTCCTTTGTACCAGTGTATATTCATCTGCACTGTGTCTAACTTCACTCTGGGTCACATTCTCAGCTTTGGCCTCAGTGATTTCAGTAGTCAAACGCGGTCACATTCTGTTTAGTGACAGGCTTAGCTGTAAATCATTTTCCAGTTAGAAGATTTAGAGACAACACTGTGGACTTAAGTCTCTTAGTTTGCCTTCCTAAACTAGCTTAAGCCACTTGGCCGAGCCTCATTACAGTTGGCTCACAGGATTAGGCTCGAGGTTTTCATAAATGTAAAATACTACAAAAGCAGCTTTAGAAAAAAAATGCTATTATCCTGTAATAGCACTAAGAAGAAAAAACATTTTAAATTTTCATTTGCACTTGATGCATTTTGGGAGCAGAATTCTGTGAAATGTAGAAGTATTTGTCCTGGGATCAAGGCCAAAGGAATTAAAAGCATAACATAATGAGTGTTCTTGCAGTGTTGTGTTAACCAAAGTAACTTGGTGGGATACCACCCTATGAAGTTCATAATCACCACAGAAACCATTGCACAATAATAAAAATAGCTTTAGAAATAACTGTATTTCATGCTTAAACATTATGCAGCCCACATTGAAGATGAAGAAAGATTTATTCTTCTCACATCCGATATAGGTTACAACCAATGGGGCACTTTTGAAATATGGGTTCTGTTGCTTGGAACATGGCAACCAGTTTCTATGCAGCAAGGTTCATGAAACAACTGAGAGCTAAAAAATTTTTGAATTATTGGTTAAGCAAGAAATAATGACCAACACATTGGGATTATTCCATCCTCCTCTTCGATTATTTATATAGTGTCTTCTAAGTGAAATATGAAAATAATGAGTTAATTTTATCATAAATTAATGCCAATCCATTCTCAGCATTCAAATGAAACACACACTTTGCTTCAGTGGTTCACAGTGTCATTTTGATTGGCAGATGACTACAAGTCAAAATAGCCCTCAATTAGAACAATTTACATTTCTAATTAGACTAGACAACAAAGATTTTTCTTCCTGAACACTTTTGAGGGTATTTCATAGATTTTGAGCTGCTGATCACAAAAATCACCTCAAGATTTGCCTGCCACATTGTTTTTCAGATATAACCTATTTTTGTGGTTTCCTGTCATATTTTGTCCAATTCAAACATACAAAATCCATGAAGTGCAACATGTCATTGAAAATTCATCTTTTGTATTCGTACTTGGACGTCTTCCCTGCTGATCTTGGTGCAGTCAGTGATGAACTCAGTAAAAGATTTCATCAGGTGTTGTGAATGAGGAAACAGGTTTGGTTGGTCTCAAAGGCAAGGACTCTGAACACAGTTTTGATGTAGGGAAGAATTTTATATACAGAAGGCAAGTGTGGGAAAATGGCGACTGATGCAGTGCACACATACATGCACAATGAACTGGTACTCAAAATGATCAGGGAAAAATCACTTCGATGGCCTGCCCGCCACCCCTTGACTCAGTGCAGACACAGCTCTATGTGACAAGGGATGCTAATTAAAAGCTCCCAACCCTTTTAACAGTGCACATCTTACCAACAGGTTCTCCAGCACCTTCCACATTTCTAGGCCTGGAGTGAAGCAGGGTGGTCCCAAGCTGGCAAAGAAAGAGAATAAAGAGCACATGGCACATTTATAGTGCTGGAGGGACAAGCCCACATTATTTACTGGGGCTCAGTGGCAGGAGGGTTAATCTAATTACAACAGCCAAGAGCCCAAGGCCAAGTACAGGCAGGCTGGAGAGTGCAGACCAGGTAATTTACATGTGTACAACAGCAAGGTGTGCACTAATGGATGGGGCGGAACCAAACCTTGATTGGCAGCTGGTGTGTCCTCCGACTAGGTAGGGGGCAGTGCTGTCACATGACAGCCACAACCCTTCCCAATACACCAGGTCATTGTGACCATGGAAAAGTGGTATCAGGGCAACTGGAATCCATCAACTTTGGCATCGAGAGGCATCATGTGCTGATTAAAACAAAAATCAGCGGCAAAACATTTTTAGGTCAGCTGAATTAACGCAATGTGTCAGAGTCATGATGCAATTAAACATGCTAAATTCAATCAAAATTAATTTAATCTTTCTCCAATGTCCTATGTGATACAACAAATCTAAAATTATCTTTGTGTTCAGCTTGAAGTGGTCTATGTTCAGCTTGAAGTGGTCTATCATAATCCCCAATTTCTTTTCAGGAAGCAAACCTTTTGGAAAATTTGTTATTCACTGTTACTTCCCATTCGAGAAGTAAATCACAAAAATTTGTAGACACCACGGTTGAAGTAAAAATCACAAAATGCTGGAGAAGCTCAGCAGGTAACCTCTATGTAGCAAAGGAAAAGATACATAACCAACGTTCGGGGTTGAGCCCTTCATCAAGGTATGAGAGAATGTCAGCAGGCATCTGAACAAAAGGAGGGGGTGGCAAAGGCAGGAGATGATAGGTGGATGAGGGAAGGGAGTATTTACATGAATATTGATTTTTTTTCTGTTAAACTTCCTTGGCTTTTCTTTCCCCTCCCCCTTTCCATTTTTTCCAGTTCTCCCTTCCCCCTTACCCACCCGACCATCCTTCCTCCCCCTCATTGCTGCTGTGTTTTTTTTTTCTTCCCATTCTGTTTACATGCCAAAATATATGAATCTGAGAATCCAGAGGTAATTCATCTCCCCATTAGTAGGCAGGATCTTTATTTTCCAGGCACATGGGTGATGCTCTATTTTACAGTTGTCAAGATCTGAGATGTCAGATAGGAAAAAGAATGCAATTTGTGTTGGCACTTCACGTAACCGTGTTTTCAAGAAAAAGAAGGTAAATAAGCGTTGGTTATTTAGTGAGCTTAAAAATTTTACTGTTGATAAATTTTATACTTGCACAACTGATGTTATTTGGGAGAGATTTATTCAAGAAAAAGATTCAAATTTCAATGTTCACTTGAAGATGCTGATGTTTGTCTCTGTGCATCTCAGGGAATGACTCTTGAAACACAGAATCATGTGTAGGCAGCTGCTCAGAATAAACTTGACAAAGAAGACTTCAACACTTTCCAGATCTTGACAAACATGCAGAACTTTGAGTGAGGACATTATCCATGTTAATAGATCAATTCTAATGGAGTGAGATATTTAACCCTTTAGAAGTATATCTCACTGATGTGTTATTGGCACTTGCTCCAAGTAAATTCCACCTTCCATTTAAGAGCTGATAGTCAAGTTAAGAAGTTTTTCTGTCATCTGATGGCACAAGTACAACCCAACGAAACAGCATTCTCCGGTCCATGGTGCAAAGCACATAGACACACAACCTGACATAACACACATAAAGGCAAACAATACATATGCAAGACAAGTATTCATCTATACAAGCAAATAAATTTTGTTTCATGTGTATGCATGTGTGTGTGTGTATATATATAGAGAGAGAGAGAGAGAGAGAGAGAGAGAGCAAGTCTTGGATGTTTAGAGTGAGCAGATCCTTTGATCTTCCACCATTCTCACTGCCTGTGAGAAGCAGCTGTTTCTCAGCCTTGGCGGTGCTGGCTCTGATCCTCCTGGATCTCTTTCCCAATGGGAGCAGTTGAAAGATATTATGTGTGGGGTCAGGGGTGGATGAATGTAGTAGTGAAAGTTACATATGCTATGTGCCTCGCATTTTAAAGATCCCCACGTTTATGACAGTACTATGAATTGTGAACTTGAACATTTTCATTTTCGTCTTTGGGCAGCGACTATGAGATACCACACTAAACATCATTGTTAATAATCCTGATTAAAGGTGATTTGGCTAAAATCACTAGCGATGGCTGTGTTGTGTCTCATAACCGCTGCAGGCTGCACAATTGTTGGGAAATAAAATATGAAAGCTTAAAGGGGTGGTAGCAAAAATTATAATAACTTTTCATTAAGGATGTAACATGCCACTGGAAGGGGGTCCCCACTGTCCTCTCCTCAGCCTCCCTCCTAGTCCCAGCTGTCTGTCGCATGCCCCCCTCCCCCCATCGAACTCCCGATGTGGCAGCTGGTGTACAGTGCTGCCAGAGTTCACTGGAGCACCACTCCGGCATCTGATCTGGACACTTTGGGGCCACCCCAGCAGCTCGCAGAGACAACTCAATGCAGGAACAGTGGCTGTTTTTGTTCCCCATAATCCCCCACACAGCTGGGACCACTCTGCCAATGTCAATGCCAGGGAAATACATGAAGGATTATGGGTAACAAAGATGGCCATTACTCCCGCAATAAGCCTGCCAGCACTGCAAGTAGGTTTTAACAGGGGAGCAATTTCAGTGTGAGTGCTTCCCCCACTCACCGTGCATGCACCAGCTGGCACTATTTAGTACCGCGCATGTGCCATAGGCACAATTTAGGGCCCCTTTAAAATTTATGCTCCAGGCACCTCAATACCTTAATCCAGTGCTCTGTGGGGTAGAAAGGGTCTTCAATGATTTTGTGCTCCCTCTTCAGTCAACGATACCAGTAGATCATATCAATGGAGGGGAGAGGAGGGAGACCCCAATGATCCTATCTGCCACTTTTATGGTCCTGTAGATTGACCTCTGATTCATTCCTCTGCAGCAACCCAACCACACTGTGATGCAGCCGGCCAGAATGTTCTCAGTGGAGCTCCTGTCGAAGGTTGACATGATGGTGGCCGGTAGCCTTGCCCACTTCAGTCTTCTCAGGAAGGGCAGTTGCTGTTGTGCCCTCTTGACAAGTGAGCAGATGTTGTGTGATCATGATAGGTCACGGGGTAAAGTGAACTCCATGGAACTTGCTGCTGTCAACTCTCTCCACTACAGTGTGGTTGATTGTAGTGGAGGGTGGTCGTTCCTCATTCTGATAGCTGGCTTTGTGTTCTGAGCTTTCACAATGGCTCCCATACTGAATGGTGCATGCCACAATTCTGTTCATAAACAAGCAGTCGAATGTTGCCATGCTGCCTGCAACGTAAGCATGTAAAGCATTTTTTAGGGACAGTTGAATTTATCCTCTATCTTTTTCCTCATCTTGCTCATCCTTTTTCCCACAGAATATCCCACCTACACAAAGCTTAAAGATAAAGCAGCAGATGGATTTAGGTATAATGTCCAAACTGAGAATAGAATGCTCTTTAAATCTACAGTTATGCCTTTTATTTAAAAAAAAAGCTTTTAAAATTTAATTTCCAAACAACAAATCTCCAGGATTATCGACTCTTGAGGTATTAATGCTCAAAATGACAAACCAGGTTTCTTCGCATTGATCAGCTTCCTTTTGTCGGCTCATAATCACCTTCAGGATGGTCAAACCTGTTCAGTTCTTTTATCAGCCTCCACATTTGTCTAAATGAAGACTTGATCTTCATGAAACCATCAGTTAAAGCTGAGGTATAAGACGCTGGATGAAAGTTGCAATCAGGATTAAGTAAATATTAAGTAGCTTTTGCTACTTAATCCGAAGATCTTTCTCCTCAAGTATGTTCGGAAAGTCAGGCTTCACATGTATTTAAATACTGGCTATTGGCCGGTGCCAAGAACTGAAGCACTTACGATCATCTCACTTGAAAGCAGGTCACTGCAGGCCAGCAGCCATTGATAGTAGAGGTTAATGGCCAAACTCTCTTCATTTTCAGTGATTCTCTGTAATTCCCAAACAAAAAAATCTGCTCTTTGAAAGCTGTAAAAATTGACAATTTTCTGATGGAGAGAGATTTCATATTTTAAAAAATATTAACAATACAACAGAGTAGATGTCACTTCCAGTCCCTGAAACCCATAACCAACAAATCTTGTACAATTTGGAGGGTGGGAGGAAACCAGAATGCCCAGGAGAAGGGAGAATGTACAAACTTCTTCGAGACAGTGTCTGATTTGAACCTGGGTCACTGGCACTGCAATAGCAATGTGCTACCTGCTACACTAGCGGAATCTGAAATTATTTAAAGCTCTCAGATGCATTGGCTCGTTGGATTATCACATGGTGAACAACATCAACGATATTGAGCAGAATGCATGCTCAGGTTCTCATTGTTTGCTCAAGGTATCTAAATTTTCCCTTTCCAAACATTGAATTTGTTTCCCAAATGCACATCACAACCCACCCATTCCTCCTGACCAATATTTTTCAAATTTTGTCAAAATAATTGCATGTGCGAGCATATAAATGTAAACCTTATATTTTAATAATGCTATTTAATCTACTACAACAAAATAATGCAGCTGAGATGAAACCAGGTTATCTGCTATTGTAGATTTGAAATATTGAGTCAATAATATAAACATAGGTTTGTGTCCAACACAGCATTAATACAACACAGCTGTTTCTATACAAGACTTTGGTCACAAGCTTCTGTAGTCTCAGCCATTGGCTAGATGAAACTAATATAATCAATTTTGATCGACCAACAGCCAGGAACATAATTCTTTCCCCTGAACGTTTCCACCTGTTACCAATCTGGATGCAGCCAGTAAAAATGCTATAACAGCAGCAGTGTGATTAATGTGTTCCCATTTGGTATTGTCATAAAGTATAAAGCCCCGTTCCAATTATGTTTTCCATATTGTGGCATCTCTGGTTGATGGCATCATGGCACAATCACAGCGCTCCTGCAACAGTGGCCAATTTGTCACAGCCATTTTGTGCTGGCGTTCCCATCTGCCATCACTACACAGGAGAGTTCAAGCTCACAATATAAAAGGCTCTGACAGTTTGACTGCAGATGAATAACAGTACCTAGAAAAAACATTGGTCCATTTCTCCACTCAAAATGAATAATATGATTTCCTCAGCAATATTTCTTATTGCATATTGATTCTGCTGCAAGGTAATGGCCTCTTGACATTTAGCATTGCCTTAAAAGCTGCTAACAATGGACTGGATTAATTAGCAACTGCAATCACTCTGAAGCAATATATTGTTAAATAATTATTGGAGAAAAGCCCTGAGCTTACATACAATGTTGTCCTTTTGCATCTGCCAAATATTCTAATTTTCCATTGCAAAATGTGTTCATCTTAATACAGTTTTAACATAAATATTGGTTCGTAATGTTTAATTGACACTTATTAGTGAAATTAAAGAGATAAATGATAATTACTGACTCGTACATACAGCATGGCTTGTTGTGACAGTTAGGGAAGATACTATTCATCAAAACTGAGAATAGCACAGTCACTTTAGTAATGAAAGGGAAAAGGAGCAGATCCCCAGATATTCTGAAAGTAGACAAAAGGGTTACATTTTAAATGACCTACAAACTTCTTAATAGAAAACAGATGAATACAAAAGTTACTCCTAACCATTCAGTTTTTTTTACAGCAAAATAACTGCTGTCAGGACATCAGTCATCTTGTGATTATTTTCTCGAGAGAATGTTTAATAGTCATTTGTTTCATGTGCTCCTTCAAGTATACATTAAAGTCACTGTAAATGATGCAAAATTTTTGTTTTGGTGTCACTGATTGGGTACAGGAGGAGGAAAGTTACATTAAGTTGTATTTTGAATTTACAATTAATCTAAGGTCAAATTAACAGCTTCAGGGTGAAGAAGGGAGGAGCCCCTTTGAGCATTGTCTGAGGAGGTGGAGCAAAGAGCAAGATCAACATACCTGGATAATGCCTGTTTACATGGCACCATTGATTTGACAGATAAATGGCTGTAGACCAGGAAGCAAAATGTCACTGCCATTTTTTCATACCTTTGATGAAAGGCTCAAGCCCAAAATGTTGTATCTTTATCTCTGCTCTATAAAGGGCACTGTTTGACCAGCTGAGCTTCTCCAGCATTCAGTGTTTTTACAATGAACATCAATCTGTTTGGGGGCCTTAGGACACTACTAATGTAATTGGAACAGTGTTCTGGAAGACTGGACTAATGATCCAGGGACACGAGTTCTCACTATAGCAGCTGGAGAATTTCCATTTCTGGAACAGTGTTAGTCTTAAAAAATAATTCCAATGTAAATTACAGATTATCCTAAAGGTTTATTTGGTTCACTCGCATCCACAAAAGGACAACTGCTATGTCTACCTCATCTTGGTTAAAACTCCAGAGAAAGTTGGCATATTGGATCTAAAATTGGTTAAGGACATGAGACAGAGAATGCTGGTAGAGGGCTGTTGGTTTTGCGATTGGATGCCCACGAAGAGTGATCTTCCACAGAGAACAGTGCTGGGACCCTCCCCCTTTATAACACATTACTGTGAATGATTTTGATGTGGATGTTGGTGGCATGATCAGAAAGTTCACAGACGACACTAAATTTGCTGGAGTTGTTGATAGTACAGAGGAGTCTTTGACGACATATTGTGTGCTGGTGACATGAGCTGATAAATGGCTGATGCATGCAATGTTGATTAATGTGAGATGATGCATTTTGTGAGTTCTAATGAGGCTAGGTCATCATGGATGGTAAGATCCTTGAGAGTATTTAGGAAGAGGTGTGGAAGTCAAAAGATCTCTGAAGGTGGCAACACAGGTAGATAATGTGGTTGAAAAAGCTTATGGGATTCAGCCTTTGGAAGTTGGGCCTTGGATTACCAAAATTGAGGCTAGCATTGAAATAGTGAAATTCTGTCAGGGCCAGACATATTGGATATGGGAAGATGTTTTTTTTCCCCTGCAGGATGTGGAATAAGAACTCTCAATCTCAGGATATTGGTTAAGACATTTAAGATTGAGATGAAGAGAAATTTCTTTACTCATAACTCTCAATAACAGAAGGAGCTGGAGGCTGGGTCATTGAACATATTTAAAAAGGAGTTGTATAGATCTGTAGATTTGTTTTTTTTCTGGACCTTTGGACACAGAGGGGAGACCAGACGATTGTTCATAAAATTATGCGAAGTATTGAGAGGGTAGACAGTCAGGGTCTTTCTCCTGAGGTAAAAATATCATGTATTTAATGTTAGAGGGGAAGTATTTAAAGGAGAAGTTCATGGCAAGTTTATTTTTACACAGGAAGTGATAGGAGCCTGGGGCAGGCTGTCAAGGGTAGTGGTGGAAGCAGGCATAATAGTAGCATTTAAGAGGCTTTAGGTCAGTGGTTCTCAACCTTTTTCTTTCCACTCACATACCACTTGAATTAATCCCCATGCCATAGATGCTCTGTGATTAGTAAGGGATTGCATAAGATGGTTTGTGGGTGGAAAGAAAAAGGTTGAAAACCACTGTTTTAATCGTACCTCATTGACTCATTATGTGCACGGTTTCAGAACTCCAAAGGAAATAGGCCAATGACAATTTTCTCAAGCAGTATTTCAGTAACAATGGGATCTAGAGCAGTGATTCTCAACCTTCCCTTCCCATTCACATCCCACCTTAAGCAATCCCTTACTAATCACAGAGCACTCATGGCACAGGGATTATTTAAAGTGGTGTGTGAGTGGAAGAAAAAGGTTGAGAACCACTGCTTTAGGTAGATACAAGAATATGCAGGGGATGGAGGGATATGGATCATGTGCAGGCAATAGAAATTTAGTTTAATTTGGAATCCTGTCCTGTGCAGAAATTATGGATCATAAGGGCTGTTCCTCTGCTGTACATATTCTTTGTTGATGTTAAGAAGCATCTAGGATTGTGAACAAAATCTATTACTGAGATGAATAATTAGCTAATGAGCATATTGAATACAGAGCAAGCATAAAAGGCTGAATGATCTCCTTCTGCTCCTGTTTCTTTCACGTTTATACTAAAGCTCATGACTCTGGCCACAAAGAAGAGCAAGGATTGCAAGAGTGTGCCATCAGTTCTGAGATCCTTTCCAAGTTAAAACAACATTCTGGCTACAAAATGTAAGCCATTTTTTACCTGCCACATTTCCCACCAGATAGTCAAAGGATTTTCATCAGAATCTGAATTTATTGTTATGAACATGTCACGAAATTCACTGTTTTGCAGCAGCGTCAAAATGCAGACATTTCTATAAAACCATCTTATAAAATAAATAAAAAATAGTGCAAGAAAAAGTCAAAGTCAGGAAGTGTCTCTGGTTCATTGTTCTTTCAGGAATCTGACAGCAGAGGGGTAGAAGCTGTCCTCGTGCTGCTGAGTGCTCGTCTTCAGGGCTCCTGTTCCGATGGTAGAGTGAAGAGGGCGTGGCCTGGGTGCTGGGGGTCCTTGAGGATAGAGGCTGCTTTCTTACGATGTCGGCTCTTATAGACGTCCTTAATGGAGTGAAGACTGGTGCCTGTGATGTCACAGGCCAAGTTAACATCCCTCTGGAGTTTTTTTCTTGTCCTGATGTTGGCATGTCCAAGCAACCTGAATACTCTCCTCGCTACATCTGTAGAAGATTTCAAGAGTGTTTAGTGACATACCAAATCTCTTCAAACTCCTCACAAAGTATAGCCACTGGTGAGCCTTCTTTGTGATTGCATCGACTTGGAGGCTCCAGGACAGATCCTCGGAGATATTGACACCCAGGAATTAGATGTTCTTGACCCTCTCCACTGCTGAAGATTGATTTATGTTCTCCTGAAGTCCACAATCCTTGATTTTTCTTACATTGAGTGCAAGGTTGTTGGTATGGCATCACTCCTCTATCTCCCTCCTCTACGCTTCCTCATGGCTGTTTGTGATTCTGCCGACAACCGTGGTGTCGTCAGCAAATTTGTAGATAACATTGGAATTGTGACTAGCCACACAGTCGTGGGTTTATAGTGAGTAGAGTAGTGGGCGAAACATGCATCCTTGAGGTGCGCCTGTGTTGATGGTCAGTGAGTTGGAACGTTGTTTCCAATTTGTACTGACTATGAGGAAGTCAAGCATCCAGTTGCAGAGAGGGGTACAGAAGAAGCAGTTCAACATCACCATTACAAAGGGCCAAAAAATACTGCCTTGTCAATGACTCACAACCCCCCTGAAAAAGAGCCTGTAACATTGACCTGCATGATTTATCGATCTGTTCACTTCTGTAGTTTCCTATTTAAAGTATTTAAAATATTTAAAGACTTATTCATATTTTGGAAAAGGTAAATAATTTGTAGATGGAAACTCTGAACATATGTGCAAAGAGACAGGTGAACCTTACATTTTTCTATGGAATCTTTGCGCCTCAATCCCAAATTATTTTACTGTGACTTGGTGAAGTGTTTGAAAACTTTTTCCCCCTGTGCCCAGTATTGCATTTTGCTAACAGTAGAGGTCCTCGTGGCTTTTGTTCAGATATTCTAAGCTCTCAGTTCACAGGTGCCTTTTCAACACAATGTCAGCACTAAACATTTAATATCGTTGTAGTGTATTCCATCCAATAGATCAGTTATGGCACTACACCAAAATTTCTTAAGAATGGCAGCATCAAGTGCGTGGGTATTCCAGCATTGAAATTTCTGCCTTAAATCACATATCATTCTGACTTGGAAATATGTCGTGGACACTCCAATGTCATTGTCAAAACCCACAGCATCGTGAAAGCACCTTTCATTACACATTTCGGTGGTTTAAGCAAGTAACTCTCTTAAGGGCATTAAATTCTAGCGTGCTCTTCCCAGCAAAATCCGCCCGCAAGGATATATGAATAATAATTTTTTAATACTTTGATAGATATGAGAAAACGGTACAAGGCAAGAAGTGGAAAGCTTCGGGGGGTTGTCAGGGGAAAGTTTTTACAGAGAGTAGTGGGTGCCTGGAATGTATTGCTAGGGGTAGCGGTGGAGGCTGATACAATAGGGACATTTAAAAGACTCTTGGACAGGCACATGAATGGAAGAAAAATAGAGGGTTATGGGTCTGAAGTAGAGAAGGTTTAGTTTGTTGTTAGGTTTATATATGTCGGCATAACATTGTGGGCCTGTACTGTGCTGTAATGTTCTATGTTAAAAGTTCAGTTGTGAGTCATTATTATCTGCTCAGAATGATTCCTACACTATGCAGAGAATGAAATATCCTTCATCGAACCAATAACCATTGACAGCTGAATGGAAGAATCAAATATATGGCAAATATATGAGAGGGAGCTTATTTTCTGTCAGTGTGTTTAATTATCTCAGCTAACATTATATATTTTGACAAAGGTGATTATATATTGATGATTTTAACAACAATTTAAACTGAAAATTATTTCTTGTATAATGAATGTTGAGACAGGTAAAAGTGCCAAAAATATTGTCTATCTCCAAGAAAGTTGAAAACAGTGAAAAGGCAAATAGAACACATTTTACACTGCTTTCAGACTGCAAAGAGTTCTGGGAAAATTGAATGGACCTCTTAACATTTACAATTACCATTAAAAAGCTCTTTTTTTTATTCTTGTGCATCTGAACCAAATTTGCCAATGAAACACTGCCATATATCAATTACTGCATGAGATTCAAGGCACGCCACTCACAGCTCATCACCTTCCATATTTGTACCACATGTTGGGAGTATTGTTCATTGTTACGCTCACTTCTGAACACATGCATTCATAATTGATCAGGCAAAGGATATCTTGCTGGTTGAATGAATCCAATTCTTTTCAGTTGAACATAAAATATAAACCACTCACATGGTCTCTCAAGAACATGAATTTCTACCGAAAAAAATTTAAGGAAAGTACTTAGATATTGTTTTCCTAACAAAATATTACTCCAAATTTTGCTTTGTGGGACCCAGGGCCCACATTTACTGCTCAGGCCCAATAACGTAAACTTGCCAGGTCGATAGCTGATGTTGATTCAGATGCCTGTCTGCTTTTTCCTTATACAGTACTTTGAAGAAGGGCTCTTGCCTGAAACATTAGAAATATATCTTTACCTCCTATGGATGCTGCCAGACGACTGAGTTCCTCCAGCATTCCTGTGGGTTTTTATTGGACTCACCTCATCTGTAGACTTTTGTGTTTTACTGGATGTCGCTGGAGTTCTGAATTGTAGCTTTGCAGAGAAAGCCGAAGCTATGAAAGAGCTTACATAATGTGATGAGATGTGGGATACATCCCCAGTTCTCCATCTGAAATTGGGCAGCACAGTTAGCGCAACACTTACCACACCAATGATTGGGACCAGGGTTCGAATCCTGCACTGTCTGTAAGGAGTTTGTATGTTCTCCCCATGTCTGCGTGGGTTTCCTCTGACCGTTTAAAATGTACCAGGGTGACGAGTCATTTGGGTGTAATTAGGCAGTATTGTGGAAAGGGCCTGTTAAATAAAAAAATTAATAATCATGAAGAATTGTCAGTATATATGAATATTCCTGACATTCAGACATGTTTAAAATGAGATTAAAGTGAAATAAACATTAACAAATTTATTAAAACTTTAGGAAAACAAAATCACCTAAATACTTGTAAACACTTTTAAATATGCGTAGTTAGAAACATTAAAGTAAACAAGTAAGGGGGAAAATGTATTTTTTTAAAAATCTTTTAGTTTTCTTCCTTGCAGCTTTACTAATGCCATTCAAGTGATTGGGCATATGAAAGCTGAATAATCTCAGCTCCTGTTACACTATCAAGGCTAATGGTGAGGGACAGTGACAAAATAACCAACCAATAAATTTAAGACTTCTACACTTGGATGGAGATCTTTAAAAAAAAGCGGACACTTTTCTTGAGAAGTGCTGGTAGTTTATCTGCAGAAGGAAACCCACACAGACACAGGGACGACGTGCAAACTGCTTACAGATAGCACTGTATTCGAACCTGCATCACTGGGTGCTGAAAATAGCATTAGCGTTAACTGTGCCACTGCAAATAATATTGGTGCTCAAAGGTTGGATATATTCAGATCACACCAATGAAATCAGGTGATATGGGGAATCATCAGGAAAAGAGGATAAGGGACAATATCAATCAAGATTTTAACAAATGGAGCAACAAATTCAAAGACCCACACAATCCCTCCTGTTTCTAATAATCTGTGGCATTGTATATCAAGAATGTTTATTCTGGGAGATGTACAAACTTTTGAAGTGTTGGAGCCAGAAGATAGGAAACCAAGAAATCCTGGTGGAAGTAGCTGACCCATTGAACTTAATATTCAATGCAGGACAATGTGAGACAATACATTTGGATTGGAAGAAGGAGGAGAAATAATAGATATTAAATGGAATGGGAGAAGAGAGTCCTGGGGATGATTGTGCACACGTCTTTGAAGCTGACTGGACAGATTAACAACATGGGATTCTAAAGGAAGGTATAGAGAACAGAAGAAGGAGGTTACCCTGAACCCTATGTAGAACCCCGGATTAGTCACAACACATTAGGAATAATGTGGTCTTCGGAGTGGGCCCCAAAAATATTCACTCCAATTATTCCATGAATAAGTGAATAGACAGAAGCTCGAATTTTCTGCTTTGAGCTGGGAAAACTTGATGGCGGTTCTTAAAATCTTTGAAGTTTTGGACAGAGCAAATAAAGGACGAGGGATTCTCACCAGGCTGACAGCTGCTGGAGATTGGCTCAAGACTGGCTGAAGGGGTGCCAGGTTTTGGAATTGAGATGCGAGAGGGTGCCAAGGGTGTTGAAGGGTTCCTGATCATGTGGAAGGTTCGGATCTGGAGCTCAGGCTGCTGATGGACAGCTGCGGGAGTGATGGCCTGGACTGGACTCTGTGTTGGCTGCAGGGGCTGAGAGAGTGATGGAGGCAAATCCACTGACTCTCTGTGACTCTGGGGGGGACTCTCTTTTGCTTGTCCTCTGACTAAGGCACTTCAGGCAATTTCTGCCAATGGCGAATCTGTCTGCCTTACAGCAAACGAAAACAAATTCTGTATAATATGGCCCTGTTTCTATTACATGATATTAAATTGAATCTTGAATAAAGGGAATTGTTTCTAGTGACTGAAGGGTAGGTAAGCAGGCAGCGCTGATTTGAGGTGAATAGCAAAGTAGTCGTCCAGTTTATTCTCATCTAATTGTACAAGTATAACCCAGTCCTCAGTGCAAAACACACAACCAGAAAGAATACATACACAGATAAACCATATATATATGTAGGACAAGTATTATATATACAGATAAATTAAAAAGTAAATAATGTTTCATGTATATGAGAGTCTCGGATGGTTGTGTGAGCAGTTCCTTTGGTCAGAGGGGTCAATGATGGGAAACATTTCACCATGACCAGAATGTTCTTCCATCTGCACAGATTGCCCACAGAAGTGGTTAATTTGTGGTCTTACTCATTAGGTACTCCGCCATGGGAATCCTGGTCAGGAAATCACAGCATTGAGGTATTCCCAATTTTCAAAGCATCCTTGAATTGCACTTAACCTGCCTGATTCAGCATGCTGTATTCATGAGCACTGCTAAATCTACTTGGTGCATTAGGTGCTAATCCTTCAGAACATGCACAACTCCCAGATTTCTTTTGATATTTTAAGATATGGATTGAAGAATTATGTCGTATGAGCCAAGGTTAGCAGGACTAGGGCTTTTCTCTTTGGAGCGAAGAGGGACAAGAGATGACTTATTGGAGTTCTCCAAGGTTATGAGAAGCACCTTTTCCCTGGGGTGAGAGTAGCAATTACCATCTGTACAAGCTGAGGGGAAGAACATAAGAAAATTTAGAGGAGATGTCAGGAGTAAGTTTTTTTTTTACACAGAGAGCACTGGGTGCCTGGAATGCAATGTGAGGGATGATGGTGGAGGCTGGGACAATAGGGACATTTAAAAGGCTCTTAAACAGGCATATGGATAAAAGGAATATATAGGGTTATGGGTGTGAGGTAGGGAAGGTTAGTTTGTTGAGTAAGTTTATATGGGTTGGTACAGTATCATGGGCTAAAGGGCCTGTACTGTAATGTTCTATTTGTGGTCAAATCTCGTGATGAGATAAACATCCCTATCAGTCAAGAATTTTGATTATTCCTTGATCAGGTTTGATCTTCTTCACAATAATACATTGTAGAATAAATAATCTATTAAATAGATCTCTGAGAAAATATTAACGGGAGCAGTTTGACAAGATTCGTCATTGCACATCTCCACCAAAATAAAAATGCTGTAAAATGACTCCAGAAATTCAAGTCAATTCAATTCAATTCCCATCAGTATCCAAAGTCCCCTTCACATTGGCTCCTTTTCCTAGTAATTGACAGCCAATCTACGGTTAAGGGTCCAATGTGAAAGCTCCTTAATCAGGATGCAGGTGTCAAATCACACCGGGGATGGACTGCCAAGGTAGGTAGCATCATCCCCAGTGTCTGATGATGCCTGTGTGCTGATTAGCCCGATATAAAAGCGACATAGAGTATCCTTGGATAAAATAGTGACACGTTGATGACATTTTCGCGTGAGTGCAGGAACATGAAGGAAATAAAAGATTAAAAAGAAGGTATGAACTTTGCTGACCTATATAAACCTTTATAAATTTCTAAAGGTCCATGAGATGGTGGATTCCGTGTGGCAGAGAAACCCCTCCAGGAGTGCTCTGTGCATACAGCCCTTTCTCTGCCACACAGAATTCCCATGGTCTTTATAAATTGTGCACTATTGCTGCGACCACTTTCCCACATCTTTATAAATTGTGTGGCTATGTGTTTTATACGACTTTCCCATGGTCTTTTATAAATTTATAAAGGTTGGTACAACAGCAGGGGCTGAAGAGCTCATACTGGGCTATACATAATGCTTAATTAAGTTATAATTAGGCATGATTAATTTTGTTTAATTATTATATAATATGTTGATCAGGATTTAGGGCAGGTCCACTATCGCTCGATGTGTCAATCGGACATCACTGGTGGAGGATGCCTTGTGATGAGAGTGAAAGAACTGGCTAACAATGGTCCAGTGTGAATAGCAAAAGCGGCTTCCTTAACCTGTTCACTGAATGGCCAATCTACTAGTTAGCCAGTGTGAAAAGGGCTCAAGACTTTTGTTGTGATTTTCTCTTTGGGGACTTACACTGAGGATAGTATCACTTGTGGCACACCATTTGAAGTTATTCGATGAATATCTGAGACCAGATAAATATCCTCACACTAGTGTGAAACACCAGCAGAAGTGCTTGGGGCTAAATTCTCCGTGATTTCTCACTGACCTGCACACTCCTGCTTTTGTGCACATATCACGTGTATGAATGTGCAAGTAGATTTGATTTCTAGGGATGTGATGTTTACCTCTGCTATGTGTGTTAGAGAGTCAAAGTCATGCCCTTCGGCTCAACTTGCCCATTTCAACCAAAGCACCCACCCACACTTCTCCACCTACCTGCATTTGGCCCATATCCCTCTAAACCAGCCATTCTCAACGGGGGCCCTATGAACACTAAAAACATTTAAGTAAAAACCTTGATTTCTTTTCACTTTCTGGGTTTTTTTTATGGTTGTTATGTAATCAGGAGCTAAGTATGGAAGAAACCAAAACGACTGCTTCACAGGGAAGGGTGCCCTTAAACATAATGGCTGACAGCCCTGTACTGTGCTGAAGGGTTCTATGTTCTATTTATCTCACGATGAGATAAGCAGCCTTATCACTGAAGAATTATGATTACTGTTTATTCTTCTTCACAATAATATAGGAGGTTCCATAGCCAATAAAAGATTGAGAATGGCTGCTCTAAACCCATCCATTTCATGTGTGCTTTCAATTTTTTTTCCTAAACATTGCAATAGTACCTTTCTCAACCACCTCCTCTGTCAGTGCTGGGGTATCCATTCGCCATCTCAACTCTTAGTTTGGAATTCCTACCCAAACTTTATTTACTGTCTTTTGGGCAACTTAAACAGCCATTTAATAATGCAATGCCTGAACAACCTCATCTTCATTGAGTTGTTTTGAATTTCTTTCTTGTAATTGCTTATTCTTTTTGTTACGTTATATTTTCCACACTAAAAGGAAAAGATTCAGTGGAGAGCTTGGCACATAGCATGTTCTCTTCTAACATGTTTGCTTGTTATTTTGCTGTTATTCTGAGGTGTTTGAATATTGCTACCCTACATACAAAAGAAAAGACAACAGGGCTAACTCTTCATTTCTAGTAAATGTTAATTGAATAAATAACTGCCTTGCACAATTATGGAAATTAAATCTATAAAATCTACCATTCCACGGTTTCTGCCGTATACGTCATTAGACATTTTGCTTTCCCACCTGGCCCCGGGATATGCATTTCACAGTTTCTTCCAGGAAAAAGGTTAATATTATATTAGCATTTTTGATTATTTCTGACAGTTTAAAGACTTCAAGATTTCTTTTGAATTATTTCTGCTTTGATCTTTTCATCTTTTGAAAATTACTATGATCTCTCCCTTTAAGCCCAGAATAGATGATCAACAATTGCATTTGTTGAAACCGATTTAATCAAGAACATACAAGTACAAATTAGAGATGCAGAATAACCAGTCTAACTGATTATAAATTGTACTTCCATCTACACTTACAGTGACTCCTATCTTTGATTCATTGGCAAACATTAGTTAATTTTTCAAAGTAAAACTTGGTGAATACTGAGGTTGCCACACTGTGGCACGCCACCCCTTACATTCTGCCAATTGGGAACTTTCCCATTATCCTCATTCTCTTCATCTTGTTGCTCAGCCATTTTCTTCACCAGGAATATGCTTTGCCTCCAACTAAATGAACTTCAACCTGAGCCAACAAAACCCTTTTATAATCCCCTTGAAAGACGGTAATTAACCATCTTTTTACCGTTTCCTTTACCCGTGTAATCACAATCATCCCGATACTTACCCACCAAGGTAGTTAGTATTAGAGCCGATGCATTTCACATCAGCTCCTGTGTAAAAGGCTTACCCGCCTTCCTGGGATGACAACACTGTAATGCTCCTTTTTTTTACCTGGGTTACTGGATTGCTGTGTAAACGATCGCACTGAACTAGCTTTTCTTGGTTCAGTATGAACGCTCAGATCCAACCTGACCTGGCTTTAAATAAGGGTCATTGCCATGCCAATTTAGTGGGATCTCTGTGTAAAAGGGGTGGTTGAAGCCCATCTAATTTAATGCCTGTCCTGTGCATTTTCTTAATCAAAATGTTCAATTAAGTTTAGCATTTGGACCAATCATCTTCAAGTCCATTCTGACTTTATGTCAACTAATTTTTTTTAAAGTCGCTATCTTTAATTATTAATTCAAACTGCTGGCAATTTCCCAACAACATGTTAGATTAGTCTATAATTCCTTGGGTTTTTTTATTTCATTCTTTTGGAAATAGTGATGTTGTATGCTGTTATCAATCTTATTGATTTGTCCTGAAATAAGAGAGCTTTTTTAAAAAAGTGTAGCAGGAGCATCTGCAGTGTTCTTGTTTGATTCCTTTCAAAGTCTGGGATGGAAGCATCTGGGCCAAGAAGTTCGGCATTCTCTAGTACTATTATTTTCTTCAGCACTCTTAATTTACTTCTGATAATCACTGATTTCTAGTAGGGTGCCAGTGGTTTTGAAAACCTTAAATATCATTCCTTGTTCAAGAAGAGAGGGACGGAGGCAAAAACGTGTTAGCCATAGGACGGTTAGCTCAATATCTGTTCGCAAGACGCTGGAGTCATTGATCAAGGAAGAAATAACCAATCCTTTAGAAGAGCATTGTGCATTCTAATCAAATTAACATGGAATTATGAATGGTAAGGCATTGTTTGAAAATTTGCTAGAGTTCATGGTGCTTGAATCACAAAAATCGCAGATGCAAAGGCAACCACGAAGGCAAATGAAATGTTGGTCTTTATTGCTAGAAGGATTGTGTTTAGGAACTGGGAGGTAATGCTGCAACTGTATAGGGTACTGGTGAGGCTGCATTTGGAGTACTGCATGCAGTTCTGGTCTCCTTACTTGAGGAGGGATATACCGGCCGTGGAGGCAGAGGCAGTGCAGAGGAGGTTTACTAGATTGATTCCGGAAAGGAGGGGGTTAACCTCAGCTCTGCCTGGGACCATATTTGCTGGAATTCAGAAGAATGAAAGGGGATCTTATCGATATGTACACAATTATGAAAGGAATAGAGGTAGGGTAGTTTTTTCCACTGGTAGGTGAGATGAGAACTAGGGGGCATTGCCTCAAGATTTAGGGTGGAGATTAGGAGGAATAGCTTTCCCCAGAGAGGGGTGTATCTATTGAATTCTCTTCCCATGGAACAGTGGAGACTACCTCAGTAAGGATATATATTGTATAGTGGGAGAATTCAGGGAGATGGGGAAAAGATAGGTAGCTGGAGATGAGCCTACATCAGATCAACATAATCATATTGAATGACAGAGCCGCTCGAAGGGCCAAATGGCCTACTCCTGCTCATGTTCTTACTGTTTTTCAAGGATATAACCAACAGAGTCGATAGAGAAGAACCTATAAATGAGGTGCATTTGCCACTTGGAAAAGGCTGGTGCATAAAAGAGCTCACAATATTTAGGGAAACATGCTAACATGGAGTGAGGACAGGTTATCACATAGAAAATAGAAGGTCAGATTAAGTGCATCTTTTACAAACTGAATTGGTTCTTGGCCCTCATTTATTTACTATCAATACTAATGATTTTGAGGAAAAGGAAAGTTAATTGATGACACAAAGTGAGTAGAAAGTAAAATAGAACACAGGCAGGGTGAATAATGGAGCAAACTGTCAGGTCAAGCAAATCAGAAGGAGGAATCCAAAATCACTCAATATTGTTTTCTTTCTTTTTAAAATATTTTTATTAAAAATTTTATTAATTTTGATTCTTTCTTTGGCTTGGCTTCGCGGACGAAGATTTATGGAGGGGTAATGTCCACGTCAGCTGCAGGCTCGTTTGTGGCTGACAAGTCCGATGCGGGACAGGCAGACACGGTTGCAAGGGAAAATTGGTAGGTTGGGGTTGGATGTTGGGTTTTTCCTCCTTTGTCTTTTGTCAGTGAGGTGGGCTCTGCGGTCTTCTTCAAAGGAGGTGGCTGCCCGCCGAACTGTGAGGCGCCAAGATGCACGGTTTGAGGCGATATCAGCCCACTGGCGGTGGTCAATGTGGCAGGCACGAAGAGATTTCTTAAAGACCATAAAAGTTCAAAAATCAATCATGAAGTGTTGTGTAAATAACAGATTTTAATCATTAAAAATGATACATATGACATATCCACAAGTCATAAACATATTAATGTCTTTATCCCAATTAAAGAGAAATCCAAACCCCATCCCATTTATCAATGTTGTATGATAATAAGCATACTTAAAATTGAAACAGAGAGAAAAAATTCAAGCATTTTATTATATTAAGGACTAAGAAAATCACTTATAAATGTCCCCCACAGCATTTGAAATCTTATGCTTGAATTATTAATTGAACAATGAATCTCTCCTAAGTTTAAACATGACATACTGTCTCTCAGCCACTGAGCTTGAGTGGGCAGGGCAGTATCCTTCCATCTAACTAATATCTCGTGCTGAGCCAAAAGAGAAGCAAAGGATGGAGGTGATCTTATTGAAACATAAGGTCCTAAGGGGGTGCAATGTTTTCAATTAAGGCTGTCATAGAAGACTGAGCTGCATTGGAATTTCTTCTCACAAAGGAAAGTATATCACCGGAACTCTCTATCCTGGAGAGTTATAGTGGTGAGATCCCTGGAGATATTTATTGAGGAGGTAGATACATTTTTGAACGATCAGGGAATTGAGAAGAGGACTTAAGGTCTGGGCTATATCAAACATGTTCACCTTGAAAGGCAGGGCAGTCTTGAAGGGCCAGGTGGTTGACTCCTATTTTCTTGGGTTCACTTTGGGCTAGTTTAACAGTTGTCAGGATGTCCAGGATGCTGTCAGGTTTCTAATCATTTCACGTCTCCATCATTTTACTTTCATTAATGAGGGGAACCCATTCTGTTGCTGACGGGCCTCTCTTCTTTTAACAATGATAAAGGGACAAACAATTTTGTGTGGTTTTGCAATTTCCTTTCATGCTCCCTTTTTATGGCTAATGCACAAAATTTGCTCCCTGATAGAATTCATATATTGTTTAAGGAACACTCTGTGGATCAGGAGAAACTGTCTACACATTTTTGACCCACACTCATTTGACAGGCAGTGAGTCAATTTGTCTGCTAGTCAATTTGAGAAAACTTAATTTCACTTCAAACTCAACCAAACACTTTTCTTATTCATTCAAGGGATGTGACCATCACTGGCTAGGCCAAGATTTATCATCCATTGTTCTTTGAACCTTGTGGTTTGAACCAGAAGATGGTTAAGTTAACCCAGAGTTACTTTTCAGTACTCCAGTATTCACTGGGGTTGAGAAGAATGATGAGAGATGTCATCGAAACATTCTAAATATTGAAAGGGCGAGATAGAGTGGATGTGAAGATTTTCCAAGTAATAAGAGAGTCTACCACCAGAGGGCGCAGCCTCAATAAAAAGAAGTCCCGCTAGAACAGAGTTGAGGAGGAATTTCTTTAGTCAGAGGGTGGTGAATATGTGGAATTCATTGCCACAGACTAGTGAGGAGGCCAGGTCATTGGGTATTGTTACGAGTCCAGAGGACCCCAAAACCCAGCAGTAATAGAAATTCACTCAGACAAATGGTTACTTAAACAAAAGTTGCCTTTAATTTTCTTTAAACATAAAAACAAGATCAAACTTTAACTTATTACTATTAACTTAACCCCTTTCTAATTCTAAGTGCACGTGTGTGTAATGTATATATGTTCAGGAAGATTCTTTGATTCATAGTCCAATCTCACTTCTCCCTCCTTGGTATCAGGCTATTCTTATACTGTGCACAGAATTTAACATTTATGAATTTTTACCTATCTCTGGTGCTTAAAGGTAATTGGTTACCTCTCAGGAAGGTTCTTGTTGGTTTCAAGAGAGGTTTGTTGTTTGTCGACACACACAAACTGATTCCTTCCGATCTGCCACTTCAGTGTCTTGCCGAAGAAACTTGCCCATTCTTGGGTTTTCCAAATGATAACCTTTTCTTCCAGTCACTACAGAATTCCTCTTGTTTCCCTTATTTCAGGAGAAAAACTCTAGCCAGCCATTTCCTCTTCTCAGGACTACAAGGGTTTTCAACAGGCTGAACTCAGAACTCACAACCTGTCTTCAAAATGGGATTTCCCACAAGTTTCCAAAAGCCACTCTAGAAGTCAGTTCAGTAGTTTTCATTGTCTTTGCAAAAGCACTGGTGCCTCAATGTCTCACTTTCAGCAAAGCTCTTGCATTTTAAATGAGATGTCTTTTGTGAAATGATAATGTTTGATTATGAAGTGCCCTACACTAAACCCCCACACTATTGAAGAAATATTAATAGATATAAAATATAATATAACCCATAACAGTATATTTAAAGCAGAAGTTGATGTTCTTGATTAATAAGGTCATCAAAGGTTATGGTTAAAAAAAAGGCAGGGGTTGAGAGGAAGAATACATCAATCATTATTGAATAGTGGAGCAGACTTGATTGGAAAAATGGCCTAATTCTGCTTCTAAGTCATATGGTCTTATTTTTAACCAGATTCCATCCCTAAGGCAGGCTGCTGAGCAAAATAGATTTTTACAACAGGTCAGTTGTTTCATGGTCAAAATTAATTCTGATGTTTTAAAATTCCAGATTTAATTGATAACATTCTAATTTTCTAGCAGCCAATGAGAAGTTTGAACACAGGTTTTGATCAATAGTGCAGCGTGTGGATGCTCCTCCAGGGAATTAGATAAATATCATGTGGAGAAAATGTGGGAGGCCTTGGAGAAAGGTTTGGTGGATGAAACTGCTCTCGTAGACAGCCAATATGGACATGATGGGCTGAATGGCTACTTCTTTGTCTTAACCATTTCATGATTCTACTAACTGAATGCACTCTTCCATGTCCCATTTTGTAGAACATGAGAAATGACGGGTTTGGGAAGAGACACTGCTTTTAAATTAAAATTCACCAACTACAAGATGTCTGAGTTGATTAGTTCTAAACAATAGGTGACTAATTGATAATTATTGTTTTGATTCACAGATTAATTTTTCTGATATCAGAATCAGAATTTATTGTCATGAACAAGTCACAAAATTATTTGCGTCACAGGGCAAACATTCATATAAAGCACCTTACAAAAATAAATAAAATAGTGCACAAAAAAGTTAAAGTGAGGCAGTGTCGTCGGTTCATTGTTCATTCAGGAATCTGATGGCAACGGGGAAGAAGCTGTCCTTGTGCCGCTGAGTGCTCGTCTTTAGGCTCCTGTACCTTGATGTTAGTTGATGTCTCAGTATTTCCTTGTATCTTAATGATATTTTGGCATGGCAATTCCTTTGTGAGTTAGCTGATTAAAATATGTTCACATTGATGCTTTTTATCACTCTCTAAATGAAACACAAGTCAGACAACACTCACTCTCTCGCCTTATGTAGTGTGTTCATAACAGTGAATGTACTTCAAACCTCTTGACAGGCTATAAAACACTGAGATATCCTGAGGTTGTGAATGGTGCTATATAAATGTACAATACTTTTCAAATTCAAAGAAAGCTGGCAGGTAGAATTATAATCAAATGCAGCGTCTGTGGGAAACCGAAGAGCAGTCAGTTTCACATTTAGCAGAATATGAAAATAATACATTGTTACTGTATAATACTTTTGTAAAAAAGCTGTGTAAACAGATATGAAATCCTCCATAGGTTCTCCCGTTGTCGAACTGAATCCTTAGTCTAATCATAAGGAACATCTGAACTCCGTATTAGTTCTTGCCCTCCATCTTTTAGATAGTTCTACATCATTTTGGATCTACTCTAAGTACAGTACGTCTTTCAATTCTTGAGAAACAAATTCCTTACAACCTTGATCAGTTAATAATAGGAAAATTCAGTATGTCATTGAAGATTCTCAAAAACTTCTACAGGTGTATTGTGAAGAGGATTCTGGCTGGTTGCGTCACTGCCTGGTATGGAGGCGCCAACTCAGAACAAGAATAAACTCCAGAGGGTTGTTAACTCGGCCTGCGACATCACAGGCCCCAGACTTCACTCTGTCGAGGACATCTACATGAGGCAGCATCTTAAAAAAGCAGCCTCTATCTTCAAGAACCCCCACCCCCCCAGCCCATGCCCTCTTCACTCTGCTACCATGAGGAAAAAGGTACAGGAGCCGAAAGATAAGTACTCAGTGGCACAAGGACAGCATCTTCCCCGTTGCCATCAGATTCCTGAATGATCGATGAACCAACTGCCTTACTTTGACTTTCAGTTCACTCTTTTTATTTATTTTTGTAAGGTGGTTTATATGAATGTTTGCCCTGTGACGCTGCCTCAAAGCAAATAATTTTGTGACTTGTTCATGACAATAAATTCTGATTCTGAAATCAAATATAAAGAGAAACAATAAGGTGATTCAATACTTTTGTGGCAATTCTTCATCAAAAGGGAAAAGTTAATAAGGTTGTATTTAAATAAATATCAACAAATTAATGGAGAGCTTTTGAGGAAAGGTAAATTTCTTGAACAAGAGATATTCAAATGGAGATCAATATATTTTAAAAACAGCCCAGTTCCAAGAGCTTGTTAATTAAACCATCTACAGTTTGTGTGAGGCAGTTAATTAAGTTGAATTCTGCTTTTACTGAAAATAGTTTTTGTAATGAAAAATAAATAACATCAAATTAAAATATTCCTTATATTTCCTATAATTTTCAGAGAAAATAAAGCTGAATGAGTAAAATACTGTTTGGGTTTACTTTTTCCTGTAAAAGCTAATATGACTTTTATTCTAAACCCTGAAAAATTCAACATGGAAATAACATTTTAGGATTGGGCAATGGTGCTTTATGAATAAAATTCTCGCTCTTGTGGTCTTTTAACATTTTCACAACTTACTTTTGTAGGTGGGACCATGTGTAAGTTTGCAATGTGCAAGGGTACTCAGTAATAGATGGGTAAATGGGTTAAAAAAAACCACATAACATAGGGTTCTTTAATGAACTTTATTAGCGTACTTGTGTTCTGAATGCATTGTTTCTATTAATTATAGAAGTGTGTCTTCCCATGCAATGCCAGAGAGTTAGATATTTATAACCTTATGGTCTGGCCTGAATTCTCAGATTTTAAAGTATAGAATCAACATGAAAGGAATACAACATGTATTTCTGATCAAAGAAATGAGTGCACAGATTATTTAAATACAAACACTTACATGGAAAGCTAAGTGACAAGACATCAGCTTTTCTCGCATGTGGATCAAATCAAAATTATCCAGTAATTGACTCTTTACAAGGTCCAACAGCATTGTAATGGACTGGCTATTAAGTCTCTGAGCCTTTATAGAAAGGTCCAAAGTTTTTGGATGAAGGCAGCATACCATTAAGAGCTGTTTTACAAGTCTGTAGAATTAAATGTATTAGCCTAAAAATGCCCTGGTGCTGACTCTACTGGCCTGGGATTAAAATGATTGTAGCAATACTTGTGTGAACTGGGTAGCACTGAGCTAGTGGGAAACCAGGAATGATCTTTTAGAAATGAACTCCAGATGAGTTTGTCTGCCTGTACCAGAGACGGACTCTGCTCCTGTGATGTCCTGAGGATTTGCTGAGTCCCATTTAATAGAGATTGGCTGTATTTCTTTTTACTGGAAACTTCAGATAGGTGAAAGTTTAAGGTTGTCTGGGAAGCTAATGACCTTTGAACTTATTATAAAAGAATATAACTGAATCAGAGCAAACTCATTTGATCTTCATTTTGGATAACACAAACTTCAGGACTCTGACATATCTACCCCTCCTCTCTCCACATCCCCACCACCACCCCATCCCCTCTCATGATTCACCTATTCAACTCTGAACAATTCCAATACAAAAAAGGCAGGCTGACTTCCTATTTTGAGTAAGAATTTATTTTTTTAAGCCGCCCTTCAGGGTCAAGTTCCACTATACAGTAGTTCTGTGCATTCTGATGAGGTCAGTGTTGATCCTGCAGACTGTCCCACTGAAGGAGGAAGATGTTGTGGGGAAGAAATTCCAGAATGTAAGCCTCCCATCAATACAGGAAAAGAAATACATTTCCAAGTCAGGATGGTGCATAACTCGCAAGTAGTGGTGTTTTCATGTGAAATCTGCCCTTTCTTTCAAATTCAGATCTGTGACATGCAGTCAGAGCACTTTAGCAAGTACAGGTTGCAAATGGACACAGTAAGTGTGGAGGAACTCAGCCAGTCTTGCAGCGTCCATAGGAGGTAAAGATATATTACTGATGTTTCAGGCCTGAGGCCTTTTCAAGGAATAAGTAGAATGTCTGCAAGAATATGTCTCCTGAGATGGAGACATAGAGATCAAGAAAAGGGAGAATGTTGCTAGAAATGGACCAAGTGAATTTGAGGTAAGGGTGGAAGTTGGCAGCAAAGAGGATAAAGTTGACAAGCTCATCATGGATGCATGAGGTGACACCAAAGTAGTTATCGATGTAGCAGAGGAAGAGTTGAGGAGTCTGCCTGTGTAGCCCTGTAGCATGGATTGCTTTACATAGCTAACAAAAATACAGGCATGGCTGAGGCAAGTGTGGGTACCCATGGCTACCCCTTGGCAAAAGTGGGATGAGTCAAAGAAGAAGTTATTGAGGGTGAGGACAAGTAACTTGATTCCTTGAAGAAGGGCTTAGGCCCAAAACATTGGTAATATATCTTTACCTCCTATGAACGCTGCGAGATTGTTTGAGTTCCTCCAACATTTAATGAGTGTGTTTTAACTACATTCACAGCATCTACCAACTTCCACGTTTCACTCAATTGGCAAATAGAACATACTGCAACCATAGTGTAATGGTTGGAGAAGGGATGTATGTTAGGTTGGTGGATGGTGAATCATTCAAGCAGGGTGTGTTCTGGATGATTGGGAGCTTCTTGAAGCTACACATATCCAGGCAACCCGTGAGTATTCCACCTCCTTTCTGATTTGTGCCTTGGAATGGGGGAAAGGTTTTCAGTGTGAGAAAGTGAGTCACCTACTGTAGAATTACCCAGTGTTTGACCTGCTTTTGTAGCCACATTATTAGGTAGCTGAACCAGTTGAGTTTTTGGTCAGTGATGAATACTGAGATGTTAATAGTTAGCCAGTTGGCAATGGTAATGCCATTAATTTTTTGTTGGAGATGATTATTTTCTGGTACATTGACAAGTCAAACATTATTTATTGATTAGTGAGAGGGGCTCAGGCACAAAATGTTGTTTATATATCTTCACCTCCTGTGGATGCTGCGAGACCTCTGCAGAGTTCCTCTCGCATCACAATGTCTACAGACTTGCATGTTTCGTGTTTAACACCATTACTTATTAACTATGCATAAATATTGTCAATGTCTTGCTGTGTTTGCATATGAACTGCTTTATTTTGTGAGGTATTGATATTGGAATTGAATATGGAAGTCGTCAGTAATTGTTCTCTCTGGGCTTAGGCTTGGTGACCTTAGTTTGGACTTTGGATGCTTCCCTGAGAAAAATCTAACAGCCCTGTGCAAGGGCTGGGATGATTGACCAGTAACTCCAGCCATCATTCCTCTGGGCACCATTCAAGATTCCTTTATTGTTATGTCCTAAAAAAGGAGTAATATTACACAAAATTTGCTTTAGTCTGCTGTAAGGCAGACAGATCTGCCATCAGCAGAAATTCTGGACGCCTATTACAGTCAGAGAAACAGAAGCAAATGAGTCCACCCAGAGTCACAAGGTGTCTATGGATTCGCCTCCAGCGCTCCATAGCCACAAAGACCAGTCCAAACCATTGGCAACCCAAGCTCCACATCCAAACCTCCGACACTATCAGAAAGTCTTCAGTGCCCTTGTAACCCTCTCGCATCCTGGTTCCAATACCAAGTACCCCTTCAGCCAGTCTTGAGCCAGTTGCCTGCAGCCTGCATGGGTTCCTTGCCTCGAGTCGCCAAAAGCCCGCCACCTCTGTTTTCTTCAGTTGCAAAGCCTTTCACTAATCTGCCACATGAATACCATCCCGTGGATCATCTCCTCTGCTTGTCCTTCTCAAATGAGGATGTTCTCCCCATTTTCCAGTACCCTGCACCAGTCCTCTGCTCCCCCAGAGCCAGCAACCCTTGAGGCTGCTGCCAAACATAGATGCAGCCATCTTTGGCCAAGACCTCCGCGGTCATAGAATTGTAAAACAAACCACCATCGAGTCCTTTAACAGGCTGTTTAAAGCCTGTACGGAGACGTTGATAGTGGGATTGGGCAGTCGAACCCTGCAGAGGAGCACTCTGTCTCCTCTCCTTGCGCTCTGCGGGACAGTACTGCCATATTTTTTTGGGTAGTGTTTTCCTTCACTTTATCAAAGGGCCCTTGATATCACATTCAATCAAAGGCTGCATTGATGACAAGAGCACTCACTTTATCCTCCCATCTAGAATCTGGCTCTTTAGTCTATGTTTGGATAAAGGCAGTGATGAGGTCTAGAGCCAAGTGATCATGGCAAGATCCAAACTGGGCCTCGATGAACAAGTTATTCAAGAAGAATAAATGCTACTTGAAGACACTATCAATGAGACCTCCCATCACTTAGCTAATGATCGAGAGGTAACTGAATTGGCCAGCAAGTGGCTGCATAACATCTGTCTTGCTTTTGTAAATAAGATATTTCTGGCAATTTTCCACACTGTCAAGTGGACGCCAGTGTTCTAATTATACTTGAACAGCTTGACTGCAGGCACAGCTAGTTCTGGAGAGCAAGTGTTTAGTACTGCAGAAAAGATTCTGTCTCATCCCAAGGCCTTTGCTGTATCCAGTCTTCGCAGCTGCTTTTTGCTAGATGAATTGAGTTCCTAGTGACTGGTTTGTGTAAAATTAGACTTCCTGAAGGAAGATGACATGGATCAATTGCTGAGCTCATTTATGTCTGCCTTGTCTTTGGTACTCACTTGCTAGGATTCACCTTGGTTGAAGACTGGTGTTTTTGGAGCCTCTTCTCATTAATGATTTAATTATCCACCATCATTCATGACTAAATACGTTAGGACTGCAGAACTTTGATATGTAGTTTGTGGGATTACTTAGCTCTGTTGATTTTGCTGTTTTACATAAACGTGTTTCTGCTTCCTTGGACGTACTTTACTTTTGCGCCTGCTTGGGCCTGTTTCCAGCATGCTTTTCTACTCCTCACCAAACCAGAGGTGAATCCCTCTATGGTGAAGGATGGTCAAGCCATGAGGTTATAATGGGGTATGATTCTTCTGCTGTCTGGGATCCACAGCTCTTTGTGGATCCAACCTGATCTGAAGTAAAACATGAAAGTTTGCATCCACTGTAGTTGAAGTTAAAGCACAATGCTGGAGAAACTCAGAAGGTCAAACATTGCCTTTTATATAGAAATGATAAAATTACATAACTGACATTTTGGGCTTGAGCCCTTCATCAAGGTATGTAAAAATGTTGACAGGTGTCCGAATAAATAATTACCCTTTTATTCAGACGCAGTCGACATTTTGCCATACCTTGATAAAGGGCTCAAGCCTGAAATGATGGTTATGTATTTTATCTTTGCTATATAAAAGGGACTGTTAGTCCAGCATTGTTTTTTTTTACTCCATCTGATTTGAATCTATCCTATTAAATGTGATGGAACAACAGCGTGATGGAGGGGTCCTTGAAGTGAAGACAGGACTTTATCTCCATTTGGCCAGGGTGATGGCCATTTCTACAAATGCTGCAAGGGAGAGATAGACTGGCCAAGTATGCTTATCCTTCATGTTGGTTCACTCACAATATGGCAATAATTTCAATGACCTTTGTGTTAACTTGATACAGTTATGTAAAAGTGTAGAAGAGGGTTTTACTGTATATTAACCATTAAGGCAAGTTTCGACTTAATGTTGCTGAGTTTCGACCACGTTCGGAGATTTTGTTATTTGATTAACTTTGTCATGGTATTGAACCATGCCTCCAACTTTAGCTCAAGTGGGACTACCTGAATAAAGATCCTCCATACCTAAATAAGTAAATGAGCGATGGAGGTGGTCAGCTCCAGAGATCTGTTTGAAACAATCCACTGTATGTTAAATGAGCAGCATTCTTAAAATAGATTCAGGTATGAGAGTATTTTGATGGCAAAGGTCATAATTAAAATAAGTTTGGCATGATTATGAAAAAGTGCAGGAAATAACGCTTTCAACATCAATTTAAAAAGGCTGAGATTATCTGAAAGCAGTTGATGTGGTGAGACACATTCATGCAAGAGATGGGAGGGACAGAGAGCATCTTTTCACTGACAAAGGTGATGAATTTCTAAATCTGGACCTTCATTCAAAAATGGGGCTGGAACGTCGTGACTTTGTATCTCCCAGCAGATCCTCTCCTTACATCCATTGCAGTCATTTTCACTACCCGTTTGTTATATAGTCAGGATAATGTGAACTATTTTGTAAGAATACACCCTTCTCACTGTAGGAACTGTAGTGGGGTGTACGTATATGTATAAGAGTGGGTGTGAACAGTTTCCTGAGATGGTGGAAGGCATCAGTAAGTCAAGTCTCTTTTGTTATTTAAATCTTGCATATCTAAGTTATTTAAGAACACTCCCAAGTAATGCAAGAGACATAGCACAGTTGTACTTCAGAACAGGATGACTTGCCTGGATAGTGTGAAAAACAAAGTTTTTCCTTGTGCATGTGACGATAAATCGTTCCATTCAATTTATAGACGTTGTAAAATACAAGGGTAGGATAAAACAAAAGTAGTGCAAAGTTTCAATCAGATACTGAAAGCTGTAATAGTGCAATACACCTCGAGGAGTATAAAAAGTGCAGGGATGAAATTCTGAAGGCAAAGAGCACATCAAAGAAAACCTAAGATGTTTAATAAATAGTTAAAGGGGCAAGGGATAACAAAAGTGTAGGACTCATTCGGGACATTTGCGCAGAGGTGGGAGACAAATGATGATGAATGCAAAGGAGGGGTGATGAGAGAATTTGTAATTAAGAGGATGTGTGTGAAATATTGGATGAAATAAACAAAGAGAGAGAAAATATTCAGGGGCTTAATTTTTATTGAAAGCAGATAAATTACCAAACTGGGATTGAATTTTTTAGATCAACAAGTCAGGAAATGGTGGAGAATTTCATCTAATATTTTCTAATCCTCTTCCTGTAGAGGCACAGTGCCAGAGGAATTGAATACTGCTAATTGTTTGGAAAAGAGGAAAGGATTCCAGATATTCAGTGTATGATATAGGTGCTGGGCAAATTGGGGAAAAGTGTCTGAGGGACAATATGAACAATTTTGAAAGGGGCAGGATATCATCAGTTAGGTAGTATGAATTCATCAAGAGAAGATCGTGGCTGCCTGATATGAATGAAATACTGAAAATCTGAAATAAAGAAAAAGAAAACGCTGGAAATATTCTTGAACTGTGCTCATTGGTAAGTCCCTTGATTTTTATGGTGTATCCCGCATCGGACTGGTCAGCCACAAACGAGCCTGCAGCTGACGTGGACTTTTTACCCCCTCCATAAATCTTCGTCCGCGAAGCCAAGCCAAAGAAAGATAAGTGACATAGATGTAAAAGTTTGCAGGTGATACAAAAACTGACCATCTGGTTGAGATGAGGAAGAAGGCAGAGGCATGCAAAAAGAAATGTGGCAAGTAAACACAATCTGGAGAAGTATGAGCTAATGCAGTTGGGGAGGAAAAACAAGGCCAAGGAATGCATAATATATGGTAAGATACTGAGAATGGTATACTTCCTATAAATTAGAAGCAGGCTCCCCATTGAGACTGCTGGACATCCACAGTAAAGTCAAATGTTTTAATGTGTGCAAAATTGATGTGGAGCCTCAATCTGTTTCACACATTGAAGCAGAACTTAATTGGAAAGTTGATGCTTGCTGTTTGTTGAAGGATCTGACTGAGCCTCTTCTTTGACTCCCTTCTGATCCCACTCCGATACTCCCTACTCATCCTCACCATCCTCTCAACCAACCATTCTTCATACCACCACAAACACACACATGAGTCCCATGATCAATAGCTAATTGATTTTCTCTTCTCGGTTTTCGATGACTACTCTAGTTAAGCAAAATATATTTGTGTACTCATGAAATATGCAAGATTTGTTCAATAGTTGTCCATGATACTTTGTGCGCAATAGATTTCTGCTGCTGTGGCATCTCCTGCAGCAACTCTGGCTTAACATGACTTTTCAAATGCAGGACAATTCCTAGCTCAATTCTGATTTTTGTTTTGTTGTATTGATGCACTTTATTTACGCAGATTTATGAATTTGATCACTCCTTTTGTGAACTTCACACTTACATTTTATTTACAGAATGGTGGAAAACAATTCCAGCCTTTTAAACCCATGCCACCCATTTACACTAAAATTAACTTGCAACCCCGTGCGTTTTAAAGGGTGGAAGGAAACCAGAGCACATGGAGGAAACCCAGGTAGACACGGGGAGAACATACAAATGCATTACAGGCAGCACCGCATTCGAACCCGGGTCGCTGACGCTGTAACAGTATCACGATAACTGCTGTCCTAACCCAACCGTGCCGTTCTTAGTATTATGTTCTGTCCAGAAAGATTTTTACGCGCAAATATACATGTAAGCCACAAAGCAATGACAATTTGTAAAATTTGGTTTTAAAATGGTATAGTATAATCTTCTACTTCTTTCAGTCCAAAAGAGTTTAAAGGGGTTGATTTTTCTTGATTGCTAAGATGTACATTTTTATTTCTTGAAGCTTATTAGAGATGAAATATCTTGGATGTTCACAATCTACATTTAGGTCGATAAATAAATGAATTCTGATCAACAAATGTAGAAGTTAGTTGACCAGGATTATGTATAATTGCGGTACAGTTGTATCACAACTGCAACACCATGTTCCTTGATTGTTTTGCATTCAATAAAATTTAGTTATTGCAGAAGCCCCTTTTGTAGAATCATTCTGTTTTCATTAAAAGCATAAAGATATAGTCCAATTCTTTCACGTACACCATGTATTCTTAGTTCTGGTATCCATTCTTCAAGATTTAATAGTACCATATAAACAGACTCCAGCTTTTGTTAGTCTGTGCATTGAATATTCTGAACAGTTAATGATGTGTTGATTGCCTCAGACTGTCCTCTACTTGTGTATGGAAACAAGCTGACCAAACCCAGTTACTGTAAATTGCCAAATTATTTTGGCTTGTGTGATCTGTTTCATGAAAGTTTATTCAGACTTTTTAACCCATTATAGATGGTATCTACGTTCCAGTGAGGTTTAGGGTTGGCATTGATGGCACAACCTTTCTACGTTACTTACATCTATTCTAGTAAAAAGGTAGAAATGCTGGAGGAACTCAGCTGGTCTTGCTGCGCCCATGAGAGGCAAAGAATATGACCAACGTTTCGGGCCTGAGTGCTCCTTACATTTATTTGAGCCTGTATTTACCTTCAACCCAGAAACTGATTGTCTTCATTTTAACTCCTTTGGTGTTTTCAGAATTTTATATTGTGTACTTGGTTCTTGCCTTATACTCTATTTAAAAACTAAAATAATCTCTGAAGCATTTCAGGATGTCCTGAGATGGTGAGGGAAACTAAAGGGGTGTGGGGGCACAATGGTTAGGTTACTGGACTGGAAGCCGGAGATTCCGCACTATTGAATTAGAGACAGGAATTCAAATCCTATTGCAGCTGAGAATTTCAATACATTTAAAGGAAATCTGGAAATCCAAAACACAAAGCTGCCTTCATAATGATAACCATAAAACTGCATCTGGTTCATACATGTCCATCAGAGGAGAGGAGGTTTGTCATCTCTGTTCAGTCTGGCCTATCTATCAAGATGGTGACACAAGAGGCTGCCGATGCTGGAATCTGGAGATGGAGCTTCCTCCAGCAGGTCTTTACTCATCAGTTTGGTTGACTCCGATCTGCCCTCTTGATCCCAGGGCGGTTGGGGAAGGACAATGGATACTGGTATTTCTACTGTTATCCACATCCTGTGAACAAATTACCATAATAGAAATCATTGTTCTCCTATGATGAATCTTTACAAAATCAACTATTTTAAGGAGATGAAGGCACTTTACACTTCAAGGTCCCATTAATAGTAATCAGATAAATGACTCCATTTCTTGATGGAATTGCTTGAGGTGCTATGTGGGTCAAAATTCAAGGAGAATCTCTCTCCTTCAAATTCAGCCAAAAGTTCTACACAACACTGTTGTAGGCCTTCTTCCATGGAACAGTGATGGACTTTGACCATGTGATATAGCCAAAGTAATCCGCCTGGTTGTTCAGTATGCACCATGGATGTATTCTTGAGAAAATTCACAAACATAGCAATACCTGGAGGATCCATTTCAAATGTATTATTTTTTGGTCACAATTCCCATTGTGCGGAAAGGAACTTGGTACCATGGGAACAATTTCATAGAGTCAATTTTAAAAACTGCAGACATCCTGCCATGAGGGCCAAAAATCAATAGACCACAATCTGGCTGTAACTGCTAAGATATCGATCATAGAACATAGGATATTGCAGCACAATACAGGCTTTTCGACCCACAGTGTTCTGCCAACTCATGTACTTACAAAATAAACTAAACCCTTCCTGCATCATAACCCTCTATTTTTCTTTTCACCCATGTACCCTATTGTTCAAGTCTCCACCACCACCCCTGGCAATGCATTCCAAGCACCCACAACTTTCTGTGTACAAAAAAATACTTACCCCGGATGTCTTCCTTAAACTTCTGCTACCATTGACTCTTAAGACACATTTTCCAATCCAGGCAAGATCTTGGTAAATCTCTTCTGCACCCTCTCTATAGCTCCTTCACCTTTCCTGTTATGTGGTGACCAGAGCTGAACACAATATTCCAAGTGTGGTCTCACCAGAGATTTATAGAGCTGATCATCACCTGATCCTTCCAGGACAGAAAACAAAAGATTTAGCAGGTTCAACACCACATCTACAAAGTAAACTTCAGTTCCGATAACTAAGCGCCCCTTGGTAACATAAAGGAAAGGACTCAGAAAGTAAATAATGTCCCATTCCATCCTGCCTCGCCATAGAAATCCAATACAGTGCTCTTTATGCAAGAAGCGAAGGGTATTTGTTGAGAAAGCTCATAGCAAGTCTATCCAGACCCAGGGTAGATCCCAGATTTTATTTGAATGGAGCAAGTGAATGCAGATGCTGAATGAGAATTGTAGTCTTGTCAACCAATTACAACCAGTTGCTTGGTGCCAGGATATGCAGGCAGCCCATGCCTTTCATTCAACATGTCAATGCTCAAGTTGAAATTTATCTTTTTAATTCTTCATCTGGTGGCTCAGGTCACTAGTCTATAGTTTCACCTACATAGTTCTGAGCAGTCTAATTTTCGATCTTGAAGTAGACCATTGATTTGGGATTTTGGCAAACAGGTCTAGTGCTTTGAGTGGTGAAAAAGTTAATCAAGTCCCTCCAATTGTTCCCTCAAACTTGGACCCATTTGAAGATTAGGAGTGCCAGAAGCTGTCCTGGTTGTTTAAAATAGTCTCAGCAATTTAAGTAATGGCAGCTACTTTATATTGTTTTATAATCTTCATAGTTGAGAATGCTCCAAGCTGTTTAATTCCTTCATGTATCAATGAATTGCTACATATAGTTATATCTAAACTCCATAATTTTATACTTTAGTAAAAATAATAATTTTCAACAACACATTTTAACTATGTTTTTTAAAGTTGTCTAAAATGTTAGCACCCTTAATATTGCCCTCTACTCCTGGGACTCTTCCAAGTGTCTGTGTTCTCCAGACATTGGCTGAGGGTCCCTAAAGTCAACTTTGCCGTCAGTGTAACAGCTCAGTCTCTATTTTCAACTGAAAAGTGAGTGGATTGCCATTGAATTCTTGGACCTTTATTTATTTTTCATTACTTGACTACCTTGGAAACAATGTGAAACTTTGTCTAAGTTAGTAAGAAACACACTGCTTTTAGACCAGTAATTGCCTAATATAAATGTTTTATACACTAATAATACTACAGGACCATTCCATTGGAAGCAGTTCTGTAAGAGATGCCAATTTATTTTAATTCCTCCTCTGTGCTGTGAGGCAACTTGACAGCAAAGGGTCAGTGGTGATCCATAATGCAGTGATTTTAGACTGATTTGGCTGCAGTTTGGTGTATGAGTGCATCCAAGTTTCCCAGAGCAAAACCTTAACTGGATGAAGCAAAATTTTGTACAATTCACACACATAATAAGCTTATTCCTGATCATAAACTTGTCCAAGAGTTTGATTTGGCCATTTTAAATTCCAAAGATGTGCAGAGGGGATTTAGAGAAGGAGAATGCAAATGCAGTCTTTGAAAGCAACAAATAATATTACGAGGAATGCAGTCCTAGTTGATTTTTGGAGAAGTCGAACACACATTGGTTGCAAGGTATCAGTTCAAAGTTCTGGAGTCAAATCCCACTCAACCACATAATCTGAACAAGCAGAGTTGTATTAAAAACACTGAAATGCTGGTCTCGCAGTGTCCATAGAAGGTCAAGGGAAATATCTGATGTTTCGGACTTGAGCCCTTCTTCAGGGTATGAGTAAAAAGCAGGCAGTTGCCTGAATTAAAAGGGGAGAAGGGAAGAACGAGTTTGATAGTCGCAGGGATTGCAGAGGGAGAGCAGTGATGTATGAATGCATTGCAAGTTGGAGGTGCTTCCTTTTGAAATCACTTGTTAAACTTAACTAGTATGAAAATCATACCCCTAAAAATATAGAAAATGGAATTTAGTACAGGCCACAAAGAAAGTAAAGTGAGAAAGGAGAAACTGAGACAATAAGTCTAGTCCTTGTTCTTGGGGCAGAACCAAGCCTTATTAACTTCAATAGACTATGTCCGTGTCTGACCATAAGAGCAGAATTAGGCCATTCAGCCCTTAGAGTCTGTACCACCATTCGAATCATGACTGAAGCCCCATTCTCCTGCCTTCTCCCCATGTGTTTTGACACCCTTACTAATCAAGAACCAATTAACCTCCGTTTTAAATATCCACAGCCTGATGTGGCAATGAATTCCACAGATTCAGCACCCCATATCCCTCTGGGTGAAGAAATTCCTCCTCATCTGTTCTAAAGGGTCGCTCTTTTATTCTGAAGTTGTTCTCCCCGATCCTAGACTCTCCCATTACTGAAAACATCTACAGGTTCAGTATCTATTTCTGTAAGATTAGCTCGTACCAAATAAAATGAAACTCAGTCCACAGTGTGATTCATGTCTCCAGATTTCATCATTGTCGAGTTTAACCATTTATATATATAATATATATTTGTGATGTGGCGTGTTTATATGCCTGATGAAGGGTTGTAGAGTCATAGACAGACACAGCATGGAAACAGGCCCTTCATCCCATTGAATCCATGCCACCTGTTGACATTCATCTTACCTTTTTATTGATTCCTGTCTGGATGCTGCCACTCATCTACAAACTAAGGGCAGTTCACCATGGCCAATTGAGCTACCAACCCATTTGGGGTGCGGAAGGAAACAGAAACACTCGGAAAACCCACACGGGGAAGCATGCAAACTCCACACACCTGACCAGGATTGAATCTGGACCTCTAGCTCTATGAGGCAATGCCTCAGTTAGCTTTGGCATTGTGTAGAATGTTAAGTTGGTTCTGAATTTATTTCAGCATGTGTTCAGGAGCCATCTGGATTACAAAAAAATGCTGTCTGCTTCCGCCCCGCATAGTACAATCATTACTCGTGGTTAAGCATTTTCAAAGTCCAGGCTTGAGCCTTTGAAAGGATACATGCTGAACCCAATAATGAATGATTCACTGAGTTACACAACAAATGCCAAAATATAACTTTATTACTACAACATTAGGAATCACTGTACCCAGAAGCTACCTTAGCCATTGATCCCACAGCATCTTGTTGAACTATGAATCAGAACTATTTCAACCTTGATCCTACATGGAAGCAGCTCAGTATGCATTGCAATTTTGTACACAGACAAGACCAAAGTGCTCTTTGACTCTTCCAGTTTGCATCAGATATGACTGTGAACTTCTGACATAAATTAGCCTCCGGCTCAGCACATAGATTTAATCTGTTCTCTTGGACTGAGCAAGGTCTTTACATTGCACTGGCTATCTTATTGCTGAAGATAGAGTAAAGAACACAAGGAAGTAGATGCAGGAGTTAGCCATCTGCCTTCTTCAAGCCTGCTCTTTCATATACAATGAATATGACGTGAGGTCCTTGGAAGCTGTGAGGGGGTAGAGGTCAGGGGGTTTCACTGGTGGGAGAGTCACTTCCAATGGGACAGGGCTAGAAATAAGCATCCGATGATTGAGGACCGTAGAATTTTATTCTCTCATCGGGTTGGTAATCTCTATCTCCTGGATGCCGGATCATTTCATTAGAATGAAGGTGGTGATGAATAAATATCTGGAAGATTGGGGGTAATGGGGAAAAGGCACAGATGTGGATGACTGTCATATACATAAGTACAATGTACAGATGCACTGAAATTCTTGCTGCAGCAACAAAGAAACACAAAACACACAGAAACATAGCACAAAAATACATTCAAAGGACTCTTTGTTTGCCATGTAGATGCAAGAAAAATAGAGGCTATTGAAAAATAAGATTGAAATATTGGTCAGCTCAACATTGTGGGCTGAAGGGCCTGTAATTTTCTATGGCTGATCCATGTTGACGTTAGTTCTTCTTCTGTGTTATTTTCTCCATGTCTTGCAACTGTTCCTCAATCTATCAAATATTTATCCACCTCCATCTATCAGGGCAACGAATTCTACCTTCTGTTTTAAATGACCACCACCTTAACTTATCATTATGACTATGTGTTTGAGCTCCCCCACTAGTGAAAATATCCCAACATCTATCCTGACACGCTCACTTAAATGCTGATATGTTGGAATAAGGATACAATTCATTCTTCTAAATGCCAAGGAAACGATTCAGTTTCTCTTGGGGTAGGGCATGTTCACAGCCCAGGAATTAGCCTGGTGAATCTCCTTGGAACTGCCTCCAAAGTCACTACATCATTTTTTAGATAAGGGGAGAAAAGTTGCATGGGTATCCCAGATAAGGCCCCACCCTATACGATTGCAACAAAACTTGCCAGATTTTAAACTCCAGCCCCTTTTTAATGCCATTTACCTTCTAAACTGCTTGGAACTTTTGGTGATTTATACACGTGAATACCTCCGTCTCTTTAGACTTGACTCACTTTCAGTTTCTCTCCACCAGTTAGATAATAATCTGCCTTTTGGCTTCTCTTATTGAAGGCATGGCCTAACATATGAACTCCATTTGCCAATCTATTGCCCATTCACTCAATCTAACTAGATCCCTTCCAGATCCCAGAGGCATCTTTCTCACAACCTGCAGTTACATTTACTTATGTATCACCAATCAATTTGAAAATGTTATGTAGTGCTCCTTTCTACTGGCCATTAATGTAAATAATGGTGGGTCAAGAGCTGATGCCTGGGGTATTCCAGTAGTTAACCAGTTCCTGACTGAAATCAACCCAAACCAATCTGCATTTGCCTTTATATCACAACAGCACTCCTCTGGTACCTTCCTTAATTATCAATAATAGCATCTCACCTCTTTTTCTCTTGGAACATTGCATTTGGATGGCATGGTGCTGCAACGCTATTACACCGCCAGAGACCTGAGTTCAGAACTGGCACTGTCTGTAAGGAGTTTGTATGTTCTCAACATGTTAGCGTGGGTTTCCTCCGGGTGCTCCAGTTTCCTCCCATCCTTCAAAAGGTACAGGGGTTGTAGGATAATTAGGGTATTTGGGGGTGGGTGGGGTTGGCTCATGGACCTGAAGGGCCTGTTGCTGTGCTGTATGTCTAAATATAAATTTTAAAATTTAATAAGCTGGAATATTATAATCATCTTGCAACTATGTTTTGTTTGCAAGTGATTTAATACCTTTACCTTTAATGAACCTCTGGAAGGAATGGAAATAGGACTTTATAACTCAGGCTTAAATAGAACAAGGATGTCCCACAATGCCAATCTTCAGGCAGAAGAGCCATTTTAAGACCAATACAAAATTTTCCATCATGGAGATGGAGGGAGCATGGTCCTCCAAGACCCATAAGGGAAGTTCCTGCTCTTTCCTGGATTCCACCTTACCACCTGGTCTCTTATCCATACCCCATTCCACTCCACACCCCTCTACTTATCCTCAAGCAAGTTAAACATTCCTTCAGCAGCCACTCTACTTTCTAACTGGACAGGACGTTGACCACCAGTGTATGATCAAACCAGGTAATTGAAACATCCCTGAGCCTGGATCTCGAGCCCCAAAGTGTATCTCACACTTGTCCTGACCACTGCCCAACCATAGCTATTCAGCGTTAAAATCAACTCCAATGTAGCACTCTTGTCTCAACGTAAACTTTGCCATCTTCTTATATGGCTTCACACAAATCAAGTATTTTACAGTGGTAATTACTATTTCTTCTTATTTCCATAGGTCTGGTTGGTTCCCACAGCTGTTTGGCATTGCCCTCTGTTTAGAATTCCTAATACCACGTTGGCAAAATGAGGAAGGAAACAGTGAAATCTGACACGGAAAATCGGCTTTTACTGTAGTTTCTCCACCTAGTCAATTTCCATCTATGAAGTGGGCCTTTTATCTGCAACAGACATCTGATGACTATGTTTACGGCCTATGTTTAAACTTCTGTGGTAAACTTACAAGCCTATAAAAACATAAGTAACAAAAATCACTGTTTCTGTTATTTTCCGAGTTTCAGCAAGGCCGTTGACTTAATTTGTACATTAGAATTCAATCCTATAGCTGTTCTTTTTCAGATCCATTTTACTGTGTGTGATGACAAATTTGAATACTGCAGAATCAGTTTTACCTCAAGCAATATACTGACATTTTAGTCACTGGGGTATATTTAGGACTGATTGTATCACCTGGTTCTTTAAAAAGAAGTACAGTCTCCAGTGGTAACCACAGCCTGGAATGTTTGTCAAAATAAACCAGTTGATGTAAAACCTCCTGTGAATGCACAGTAATTACCCCTTTGGACCCCTGCATCATAGTTTGTTTCCATTCATTTTAGTTAATGCTTTCAATAGCAAATATTTGTATCTGTATTTGTAACCGAGCAGGATTCTCACTGTTATATATTCTCTGCAAATGTCATGAGATATTCCTTGAGAAATTAGGAAGCGTTTAAAACCTCTCGAATATTACAGTAATACTTTATGCTCCTACTAGAAGTTGATGGGCTAGAAATTTGTTTGTTTACCATACTAACAACTACTAACACAAAATCAGATACATACCCACCGTTTCTCTGACAACGCCTGCTGAATAACTGGAATGACTGGCTATTGAAAGCAATGAACTGGTGGTAAAGAGACCAAGGGTATGCACGGAGCACTTCTCCGATATTTATGTCACTCAATTAAAGGGTCTGTGCTGCACATGGACTTTTAAAACCAGAAGTCACATCTGAAGGTGAGATAATAGATACTTCTATTAACTTTTTTAAATTGCATTTCACAATTTCAATTTTTGTGATATGATTTAGAGGTGATATGATTCAAACAGCTAGTGAACTGTTCTCGGAGTCAGGACAGAGAGAGATCTGGCAGTTACATTTGTACATCAGAGAAGTGGAAACATGCATATGTGTTCAAGATGGGCCCAAGTAATCAGACTTTGAATCAAGGAAGTCAATTTTCTTTTACATTTTCCTGGATTCCTATGATCCCTACTACCAACAGGACAGGGTCGTATGTTCATGGAATGCCACCAACCTCAGGTTTCTCTCCAAACTGTCCAGGCTTAGACATAAATTAAATTTTATTTACCATATGGTAGAAACTGATTCTGGCCATTTAAACATGTGCCGCCCAATTAAACCCAAATTAATCTGCAACCGCGTAAGTTTAGGATGGTGGGAGGAAACTGGAACACCCAGGGAACCCCGATGCAGACACGGGGAGAAGATACAAATTTCTGACAGACAGCGCTGGATTAGAACTTGGGTCGCTGGCGCTGTAATAGCACTAACCATGCCACCCAGTTCATTCATTGCTTGATATGTATCTTAACTCCAACAGTTCTGTGGTAAAACCTTCCAAATGATTGCTGAGAGAATGAAATCTAATCTCTAACGCTGCATTTTTTATAAATGTGCCGAAGCTGAACAATTTTTTTAACAAAGTGAAGAATCAATTGTCGTGTTCAAAACAGAATTAGAATAGGCGTCTAAAAGAATTTGCCAAACTGCGGGACAAAGGCAGGGGTGTGGGATTACATTTTATATTAACCTATATGGACTCAAAGGGACAAATTGCTTCTCTTTCTGCAACTGTTCTCTGATCCTGTGAATTGCACGATAGACCTGTTCTGCAATTATTAAGTAAAGGAATTTTGATGTTATGCCTCAAAGAGTCACACCCAAAATATTAAATTGTCTTTTTTCTGTCAACTTAGTAAAGGTATTGTTCACTTAAAGCAAGTTTAGTTGTTATTTAAGACTATATTAGCACTTTTTAATGACCGTAATAGTTCCTATTTTATAACAATAAGCCAGTTGACAGTGCAATTGTTGAGAACTAGAGAGAGGCAGGATCAGGTTTAACTGTGATTTCATGCAGTATCATCTACTGTAGAGCTCGTCGAAAGAATCAAAGACTTGTTGATCCAAACCAAGGCTTTTATTAGCAAAAGACAGGAGCTCTTCACAGGTGGCCGACCAGTCCAGAATGATCCGACCTGGCTAGGGACACAACCCTTTAAGGCCCAGATAGTAGGCGTGGCTTAGCTCTCAGCCAATCGCTGAAAGCACAGTCTAGATACTGTAACTATATACACTATATACATTGGTGATAGATCTGTACTATCACATCTACTTACTGATATTTTCTCTGTTTTTGTATGAGAAACACTACATGGACCAAACCCACAGTGTCCAAGCATTCAAGAATGAAGAAAGGAAGCATATTAGTGAAAGAAATAAGAAAAGTGGGTGCTGAATGTTTATAAAGTTTTTGCTGGTCCTCCACAGGCAAGTACGATGCAAGTTCTCAATCGTTAAAATTCTTCTTACACTTATTTGGAGAAGTTATATGGTGTTGATTTTTTAAAAAGTTACAGAAGTAATAGCCCATAAGGCCCTTCGCCCCTTCTCCAGAATTCAGCATTACCTTGGCTGATTTGTTCTTTAGCCGTAATTGTATTCAGACCCAATCCTCATACACCTTGATTCATCTACAGCAGCTATTCTCAATGGAGGCCCTACGGCCGCTCTGGGGGCCCACAGCGCATTTAAGAGGGGCCATAGACTGAAATCATTTTTTATGTAGTCAATAGGGGAGAAGAACAGAAGAAACCAACTCAGAATGGCTGCTTTACAGGGAAGAGGGCCACTAAACTTTGAGCAGAGTCCTAAAGGATCCACAGCCAATAAAAGGTCGAGAATGGCTGATCTATACTATAAAGTTCTATCAAAAACAGATAAATCGGGAAATAATTATCTAAAACCTAACAGGTAAAATTGCACAGTAACTTAAAATGTTTTCAGACAATATGGAGAGTTTAGAGATTAATATTCTCTGAGGATAGGTTTCTTGCCCATGTTGGTTGCATAAAATATCCTGTTAATTACTATTCTTACAGTATTACACTCACCCCATTGTACTTCAGTTGTGTTCAGCCTATGGTTTTGAATTGATACTAAATTTTACACCATTTCTCACATCAATGTATAGATAAACCATACTACTTAGAGACAGAGGAGAATGTTCAAAAAAAAGGATATCCTTGTTCAATGAGAAGTTACAAGAAAAAAATAAGAAGATTGAGTTGTGAAATGTAAAACTGGATAGCATTAGAGTTGTTGCTACATATTTCCTACACATGATTGAAATGTTATATTTGATAACTTTATACAAACATCTTAAAACAAGAAACCTACCGTGAGAACAACATCCCACTTATTGTAATCTTGGAAAATGTTTCCTCTTTGAAACCAACTTCCAATAAGAGCTCAAAGAAGACTGATCTTAGAAGGAAAAGTAAGAACATTGAGGATAAACCTTCACATCTCCAATTAACCACTTAATAAATAATCTAATTTACCAGTTTCACATAAGTAAGATATTATACCATATAGAAGTGGTTTGACAATGAGATCCACTAATTACATAAATGTGGACCATTTCTGGACCTATGACATTTTAACAGTCACTGTTCATTTCTCACTGTTCCAGTGGATGAATTGCTTCAGGGAAAGATCATTTTAATTCCAAACCAATCAATGTATTACAGTTTTGAATATTGGAACATGTCTAAACCATTTCCAAAGGAGGACAGGAAATTGTCAAAAGGATCAAGTAGCACCCTCAATAACTTACAAAACCACTCTGGCCCAAACCTGTGCAGATAAATGGACTGGGAGCTGAGCAACCAGTTGCTCTAAGGCCAAACTCTGGCAGACAACAATAACTGGTGCCTTCTGACAAAATAAAGCCCCATAACAGGTGCAGAAGCATTATGGGAAAAAATGTTTATGGTCCCAACAAAATAAAATATTGATCTTGAACCATGTTTTTGCACAGTTTTTAATCATCCCTAACAAACCCGTTCAGATTACAAATTATGCAGAATGAACATATTTGAAATTTTGACCATTCTCTGAAATTTTGAAATTACATATTTTTCCTGTTATATAAAAATATAGTTAAAACATGATTTCATTAGATATAATTGTGCCTGGTGGAACTGTTCATAGTCCAAAGGTAGAAAGTGCTAATGAAGTCCTATTACAAATGACTAAGTTGGGCTGAGGAGACTAATGAAGATCATTTTAGCTCCACATAAACCTCATCCAGGAACTCATGAGGTTTTGTTTCACAATTTAATCTTTCATCTCTTTCATGGTTTTCTACCTTCACCTCACTTGTTCTATCATTTCTCCTTCACTTCCAAATGTAATTTGACCTCTTGATTTAATGATAACTCCATTGGCTCCAGATTGCAGCTGGAATGGATCTGCCAAGCATCAACCAATTACATAAGTCTCCTAAACAATTCACAAGTGTTTTTTCTTAATTATTTGTTTTAATGCAGCCCAGTCAATCATGGCACAATTGGACATGTATGGTTCTTCCTGAATATGATATTCATATGATTCAGGGGCCTCACAAAGCACTTCTGAATGTGCTTTTGGTGTATTATTTCATGGCTTTTCTTACATAATATTCTGCACAAAAGGTAATCTTGCCTGTATTCACTAGATGCATTTTAAAGCTGAATATAATGTAATATAAAATGCTTTTGCAAAAAAATGTACATGAGCAAAGAGCATATTTCTTCATTTGGTGCAAAACTGTTGACAAATTCCATTAAAGAATTTGAGTAAAACAGATTATTTACAGGTAAAACCCATGGCAGAGAATGTAGAAAGTATCTGATGAATACTCTAGAATTACCAGGGCAATGTTGTTGCATGTCAAATTGAAACAAATTTTGAGTATTAGAATTTCTCACAGTGGGCCAGGTGTTTCACATAGGAGACACCAACCATTTATGCACACCCTATTTCTATGAGCCCATCACTAAGAAAAGCAAATATTGATCCTCCCACTACAATATCATCTTGACCTACATTCAGATATCAAATTATCTACAAAGAATTAGAAAGTATAGCAAGGAAATAAGCCATCTGATCCAAAAGACTCATACTCTAATGTATGTTCCACACAAATCTCATCCCATTCATCAACAATTTTTTTTAAATTTCTCTCTCTTGTCCATATTTACCTAATTATTAATTACATCTATGCTAATCATCTCAACCACACCTTGTAGGACCAAGTAACTTTCACATTCTAATCACTCCTACTGTTAGGGGTGTTGGGCAAGGCTCATGGTGACTTTTTGTTTGCCTTACAGCAGACAAAATTGAAGTATATCATGTATTTACATTCTTATGTATTATTATGTGAGTGACTAGAAAAGGAACCTTAAACTTTGACTTTTAGGGTCAAGATGATTTTCCTGCATTCCCTATTGGAACTAGTCATTAACTTTTATTGATGACCCCTATTTTTGGTCTCACCCACACAGAGAAACCTCTTTTCTACATCTCTGGGGACTTCGGTTTTCTCCTACCATTCAAAACATACTGGGGGTGTAGGTTAAGTGGGTATAAATTGGGGGCACAGACTCGGGGGCCAAAATGGCCTGTTACCGTGCAATTAAATCTCCCCTTTGAAATTATTTCAAAATCTCACAAAGATCAGGTGCATTAGAAAAAGAGCTAACTGACAAACTCGTAGTTGTACAACGTAGAAATCAGCTCATCACCCACGCAAGCCTTTTATTCTTATCAACATTAATCTCATATATCTGCATTAGGTTTGTACACTTCAAGGCTTTGTCTATTCAAAATGTCTCATATATCGAAATGACAGCACTTTTTATACATAGTTCCCCCATTTCAGACAGCATAATATTTGGGACATTGGCTTCACGGGTGTTTGTGATTACTCAGGTATGTTTAATTGCTTCATTGGTGCAAGTATAAGAGAGCTGGGCTTGCTTCTCAACTTGTGATCACCTTTGGAGTCTGTAGTTGCCATTTTTCAACATGAGGACCAATGAAAGTCAAAGAAGCCATTGAGGCTGAAAAACAAGAATAAAACAGTAAGAGACATTGCCCAAACCTTAGGATGTCCAAAATCAACAGTTTGGAACATCATCAAGATGAAAGGACTTAGTGGTAAGTACAGTAATCGCAAAGGGACTGGTAGGCCAAGAAAGAACTCCACTGCTGATGTCAGAAGTATTCAGAATTAGAATTTATTGTCATGAACAAGTCACAAAATTCGTTGTTTTGTGGCAGCATTGCAGGGCAAACATTCACTTTTATAACAATAAATTAAAAAAAACAAAACAGTGCACTGTAATGCAGTGTCTATGTTTGATTGACTATTCAGGAATCTGATGGCAGCAAGGAAGAAGCTGTTCTTTTGCCGCTGGGTGTTTGTCTTTAGGCTCCTGTACCTTTTTCCTGATGGTAACAGAGTGAAGAGGGCATGGGTTGGGTGGATGGGGTCTTTGAGGATAGAGGCTGATTTCTTAAGACCACCTCATGTAGATGACCTCAATGGAGTGGTCTGGTGCCTGTGATGTCGCAGGCTGAGTTAACAACCCTCTGGAGTTTATTCTTGTCTTGAGAATTGGTGCCTCCATACCAGAAAGTGATGCAACCAGCCAGAATGCTCTCCATGGTTCACCTACATAAGTTTTCAAGAGTCTTCGGTGACCTACCGAATCTCCTCAAACACCTCACAAAATATAGCCACTGGTGAGCCTTCTTCATGAACGCATTGACACCGAAGTTCTAAGCCAGATCTCGAAGATGTCGACACCCAGGAATTTGAAGTCTTAACCTTCTCCACTACTGAGCCCTTAATGAGGACTAAGGCAGGGAGACACCCGGAGGGCGGGCCAGCCAGTGCATACAAGGGACAAGCCCCTGAAACAAGCAGGAGGTGAAGATGGCTGCAGTAAAGGCCTGGCAGAGCATCACCAGAGAAGATACTCAGCACCTGGTGATGTCTATGAATCACAAGCCCTTTTTAAAATCTGCATTGTTGCCATATACACAACACGTCTCTGGAAGCCGGCTTGCTTGTTCACACAGAACAGAAAAATGCCGGGTCTGTGAGTCCTTTTACACAGCAAGCTGACTTCCTGAAATAAAAGAAGTGGAACGTGTAGCATCAATACGCTCCACCTCTGATACTACCTATCCTGGCGGTTCGAAGCCGGGTAAGTCTTGAACTCCCCCCCCCCCCACCCCAATCCACCTTCGATGTGTTCACACAGCACTCGTAAAGCAGACGATACCTGACTTTCAAGCACTGTGTAAAAGGGACTACAGTCTTCAACCAGTTCAAGAGATATGCAACGAAGTATTAAACATGACTACTTTAATATATACACCATTGCTATGTCCCAAATGTTATGATGCCCTGAAATGAAGGGACTATGTGCAAAACTGCTGGAATTTCTACACGGTCAAACCTTGAATAAAATCTGGACTGTGCACTTTAATCACATGGATTGTTTGATTACAAATTTAAAACTGGAGCGCAGGGGCAAATAAAGGAAAATTGTGTCTTTGTCCCAAACATTATGGAGGGCACTGTAGCAGCAGAAATAGGCTATTAAGCTTATCAAGTCTGCCCTGCCATTTAATCATGAGATGATCCATTCTCCCATTCAGCCTCACTGCCTGACCTTCTCTCCATAACCTTTGATGCCCTGGATAATCAAAAACCTATCAATTTCTGCCGTAAATACAGCCATGATCTGGCCTCATAACCATCTGTGGTAACAAATTCCACATTTACCACTCTCTGGCCATAGAAATTCCTCCACATCTCTGTCCTAAGCGGATGGCCGTCAATCCTGAAGTTGTGCCCTCTTTTCCTGAAGTCTCCCACCATGGGAAACAGCATTTCTACATCTACACTGTCCATGCCTTTCAACATTCAAAATGTTTCAATGAGATTCCCTTGATTCTTCTATTCCAACCACAGTTGCTAAAAACATGGATAAAGGGAATATGCCATTATTAAAAATGTACTTGATACAATTTTACATTAATGTTTTAAGAATGAGTTAATGGTCCTCATCAATAATCTTCTTCAAATGTTTAATTAAATTCTACCTTGAATTTCAATGAAAAGAGTAATAAAATAAGAAAATACTGGAAACATAACACAAATCAAGGTTCACCTGTGGAAAGAAAAACAGTTAAAATTTCCATTTGAAGACTCTTTGTCAGAATTGGAAAAGAGAGAAAACAAATTATTTTTCAGAGGTGGAGAAAAGTGAGCAAAAAATTGAATATCTCTGCTCGGGTGAAGCCAAATGAGTTAATCGCAGTTAGCAGTAGCTTATACATCTTTGTGTGATGTGTTGTTAATAGCAAAGCTGTGAGACATTCCAGCAGGCTAAACTATCTTATTTTTAAAAACTGAGCCAAAATGATGAGGCAAAAATAACCAGGACTAACACAGCCAGAATTTGATGTTCATTTACAAATAAAAAAGTAGTTTTTCACCAATGATATCAATAGAGAATAACACAGCATCGTATGTTTCTGTGGCAATGTCTTGATCTTAAATTTCTCTAACTTGTTTTTAAATCTCTCATTGGTCTCATCTCTCCCTAAATTTATAACATTCTCCAGTCCTACAAATTCCATGAACTCTGCTTTCCTCCAACCTTGGCCTCCTGAACATTCATGATTTCCATCACTCCCTGACAAGCAACCAGATCTTTAGCTATCCAAACCTCCTTTCTATTTCCTTCTCCTTCTTTCCCAGTTCTTTGACCAAACCTTTGGTCATCTGTCCCAATATCTTCTTGTACCTCCATGGCGAATTTTGTTAGCTAATGCTCTTGTAAATGCAAAGCACCTAGTGGTTTTATTTTAAAGAACAGCAAGCACATTTGCACAATTGTTCGTGATGGTATTAGACTGATCATGGTCCAGAAATTACAATATTTTTGCTCATTTCTATCAAAGAAAAGTTACCTTTTAAAAAGCATCCAAGTTGACCTCTTCTGTAATTATAATGACAAGCAATTCAGCATCTTTCAACAAATTATGGTGCTACGTTGTCCATTTTAGTTTACATTTTTCTTCCCACAGAAATAAGCATTTAATAATGTGATTACTGAAACTTTATATTATTTTAATTTTCACAAACATTTGCATGTCATATACTTGTGTTTTCTATCTATTGGCAACTTCACACTATATACTGAATCACTTGTTTTACAGAAGGTGGGAAGATAACTCTGTGTCATAAAATACAATCTGGGCTTCTAGTTGTGTGTTTAAGTCTGGGTTTAGTTGGGTTGGATGATACAAATCATCAGTTCACCTACAAAATATCAATAATTATGCTTCACAAATTCCAACAATTATTATGAATTGCAGGGAATTAAAATGGTGCTGTCAAAGCTAATGTCATTATTTTGCTCTATACTAATTGCCCAGTGAGGCCCTTTGGCCCTCAGTGTTGTCCCAACTTATATATTCTTACCGAAAAGATATTAAACCCTTCCTACCTTGTAACCCTCTATTTTTATTCCATCCATGTGCCCGCCTAAGAGGGAACATGAGAAAATGACCCTAATATTTCAACCGCTACCATCACCCCGGCAAAGCATTCCAGGCTCCCACAACTCTCTGTATTAAAAAAACTTACCTACCCCTAATGTCTCCCCTAAACTTCCCTTCCTTCACTTGGTTCATATGTCCTCTGGTATTTGCTACTCCTGCCCGGGAAAAAAAGGTGCTGGCTGTCTGCCTTATCTATGCATCTCAGAATCTTGGTAGATCTTTACAGCCTGGTAACAGGCCCTTTCGGATCATGAGCCCGTGCCGCCAAAATATCCCAATTAACTTACAACTCCCATACATTTTGGAGGGTGGGAGGAAAATAGAGCACCCGGAGGACACCCATACAGACGCAGGGAGAATGTAGAGAGTTTCGAACCCAAGTCACTGGCACCATAACAACTACGCTAACCGTTCCACCTCTCATCCTTCTTCGTTCCAAAGAGAAAAGTTCTAGGCCTGCTAACCTTGCCTCATAAAACTTATTCTCCAATCCAGGAAATCTCCTCTGCACCCTTTCCACAGCTTCTACATCCTTCCTAAAATGAGGTGACAGAACTGAACACAATATTTTAAGTGTGGTCTTACCAAAGATTTGTAGAGTTGCAATATGACCTCTTGACTCTTGAACTCAATCTCCCAACTAATGAAGCCCAATATCCCATAGGCCTTCTTAACTATCCTATCAACCTTGAGAAATGTATGGATTTGGACCCCAAGTTCCCTCTGTTTTTTCACACTGTTAAGTATCCGACCATTAACTCTGTAGTCAGGTTTGACCTTCCAAAATGCATCACCTCACACTTACCTGGATTGAACTCCATCTGCCACTTTTCTGCCCAACTCTATATCCTTTTGCAACCTTCAACACTATCCACAACTCCTCCAACCGTCGTATCATCCACAAACTTACTGACCATCCTTCTGCTCCTTCATCTCGGTCATTTATAAAAATCACAAAAAGAAAATATAGAAGTATGTTTTGGCTCAATGCAGAAAGCAATCAAGCGACCTTCAAAGTAGCTGGTTGCATTTGATAGATTGTGCTGCAATTATTCTTTTCATACCAGTTTAATACTTGGAGAATAAATTCCCGTTCTGATCATTTAGTACTAAGATGCCGTTGACAAAATTTCTGCTTTTAGTGGTCAGATGTCTAATTTTAAAGGTTGACTGTCTATACATTTAAAATGTATTTTAAAATGTTGTTTTGTTGTATCAACCTGTCAGCTGTCTGTTCAGCAGGCTCATGGTGTCCACAAGAGGTAAAGATATATTATCAGCTTTTCAGCCCTGAGCCTTCTTCAAGGTATAAGCAAAAGGCAGGCAGACTGAGAGAGAAAGGTGGAAGAATGGAAGGGGGAGATGTCCAGACCAACAAACAATAAGTGTTAATTTGATATGATAAGAGGAAAGGTGAGAATTTATTTTGGCTAAAGGAGACCGAGGGAAGAGGGCAAAAGACAGAACTCGAGGAAAGGAAACAGTGGGAAGAAAATGAGTTGGGGGTGTTTAACAGGGACCAGGGAAGGCGATGTTAATGACATCCAGTTGGAGTGTGACCAGTAAAGATTATTTACCCTTTGGTTAAAAAGTAGCAAATGAAGATTGATAAAAATCAAGTGATAGTTTTTCTGTTTGTGGACTTTGATGAAAATATAACCTCATTCTCAAATAACATTTTTATGCTAGCTCAAACACGCAGGAAAATATTCCCTCTCACAAAAGTGGAAGTATCATATTCTCTTGATCTAGACCACTTTAGAATTCTACACAATAACAGAATTAAAATCATTCTTCTCAAATGTTTCTTTTGTGTGCTTCCTCAAGCGATTTAACAAACATTAACAGTTAGAGGGCTAATTGATAACTGACTAATCTATGTCATGAATGAGAATATAAATAGGGTAGAATCCTGATATGAATACCTGAAATCCTTCTATGACACAGATGTGAATTTAGAATGGGCTTTCAGAGATATTTACTCAAGGTGTTTTAATATTTTTAAGCCATAATTATATACCAAAGTCAACATTTGAATAAAATGCTTACATTTTTTCAAATTTTCTCTGCATCAATAATTGAACATCATGGTTTACACAGGTTTTACACTGCAAACAATTGATTACCCAAGTTTGCAAACATTTCACTTCCTTTTTTCAGAAACTGCATGTAAAAAGACTTATTCCATCAAATTATGCGCATGAAAATGGCTAGTGTACATAGATAATTAAGCAAAGAAATATATATTTGGCAATATTCAGCAAATGGACACTTTTTCAAAGGTTAAGTTACAAGAAGAATAAGAAGTCTGTGATTCTGGAAATGCAGTGGATTAATTCATTGGTCCAGAGTAAATCAGGATACTCATTCGCCCCTCTGCCCCCCACCCCCGGTCTTCCTGTAGATGGTCAACCTCACATCGACCAAGATGAAACAGTGGATCCCATTTCCATTCCGGAAGGACAGAATGACACAGAAGCTACTTTAATACAAATATTTTGCACCTTTCTATAGCAAGTACAGAGCAGCTGCATTACCTAGCTGGCGATGAAATTTCTTCGCCCACTCTACATGTAAACAGAATGCACAATTGGAAATGGTGGGTGGACTATAACATAAGAGGATGGAAAACCTCACACTTCAGAAATAATTATTTCTTCAGCCACTGAATTCACAGTCATCCAAAGTTACTCATAGATAGTATACTGTAATTTATATATTCCACTAATGGATAAAATACTTGTCTCTTAGTGCTGTCCATAATGTACAAAATAATTTGCCGAACCTTTAGACTGGGCCAGGGCCTTTCCAAGTCTAGTCATTGGAGTTCCTGCAGGATGGCCTATTTTTTTTTTAAATTTATGCAGAAATCATATTTGTTATTGATTTTGAGAATTCACCAAAGAAACATCTCATCTAACACAGAGAGAGAGAGAAAAGCCCTGGGAGAGGTATAGAAGCATTCTGGGCCATTTCTCTGATGTAGCCCAGTCCAGCTGAGGGACTTGTTGAGCCAAATTGGGCATGCGACATCTGGTAGACAGTGGAAACCCAGGCCTGTCCTGCAGCCTTCTCATTAATACTGCTTTTTTCTGTAAATAACTCTGAGTCAGCTATCTGTCCAGTTTGTCACCGGGCCCAAACCAGAATGATACTGGGTTGGCAGCTCCCTCGGTAAAGATAGGCTTTGTGAGAAAAGGAACTCGCGAGGGTTATGAGCGTGAGGAGAAGGTGGCACTCTGTCATGTGGGGAAAGAGGCACTCTGTCCCGTGGCGAACAAGAAGAAATGGATACCCTCGGTCGAATCTGCTGCTGTGGTGGCGAATGGTAGCCGCTGAACTGTGACTCACACGAGGTCTGTGAGCTCTGACCAGGGAGGCTGGAGAGGTGAGGCATCGCCGTGGTGGTGAAGTGCGCCGAGAAATGCTGATAAGGAACGGTCTCCATGGTCTGAACGCTACAGTTACCATACGGTGGAACAGACGCCCACATATTGCAGTTTAGTGTTTGAGAAGGATGCTCCTCAATGGAGGCTGCTCCGGGCATGTCGTTTCCAGGGGCTGAAAACATACAGGCATCCCTTAAATCTTGCTCGTTTCTGTACGATGGATTCATCACTTGTTGGTCGTAAGATGGCGGACGAAAATAATGTTCATCAGCTATGGAAGCTGGGGCTTCTAGAAAAGGTCGCTTGCAAGGCAACTCTGGATGACCATGAGCTTCTGAAAGTGAACAAGAAAATATCTGAGGAGAAAAGTGAAAATTGCAAGCTGACACCGACCGACCTTGCTGCAACACAAGACACTAACAATGTGGACAATAACATTGATTTCACAATGACACATCTCAGTCCATAGAACATTCCAAGATAGGAAAAAGGACCTTCAGCCCTTCTTGTCTATGCTGAACTATTATTCTGCCTGGTCCCACTGACCTACATCCAGAACGTAGCCCTCCACACCCCTCCCATCCATGTACCTATCCAATTTTAAAGTGGAAGGTCAAATTATTTAAAGTGTTCTTCTATAAAATGATTGAATTATGGCACGATATACTGGTTCAAAGGAAGAAATGGACATCCTGCCTTATCCACTGAACTTAAAAATGTCCCCACAAATGAAATAACTCTTCCTATTCTATCTCCTGCAAAGTAGAAAAGTGAAGTTTAAGCCATCTGCCCGGGGTAAATATTAATCTGTTCCCACGTTCGACCTGTGGGCTTTTCTCCCACGCCTCAAAGCTGGACTGGTTGGTGGATGTAGTGTGGGTGGGGGTCCGGAGAATCATTGGGAGCTGATGAGAGAATAAATGGGTTAGGGAGAAATAAATGCTGGGATTGCTTCAAGCACTGATGTCGACTTGATGTGCCAAATGTAAGAAAATATGAAGGGAAAAGAATTTTAAAATGAACTTGAGCCAATGTAATCTGTCCCATTAAGTGGATTATTTCTTCAGTTGTCCATCATTCGTTGATTGCAAAAGCAGTGAGAAGCAGCCTTCTCTGCTTCTCCACCTAAAGTTGCAGGACAGACCCTTCAGATTTGCTCTGTTTTCTCCTGGAAACACTAATACAATTCTCTCCTGCATGCAAACCAAGGAACTTGGCAACGTGGATTTAAATTAATCGGTAAATCATGAGAGGAGAGAGGACAAGAGTTGATCTGATTTGGATTGTACTTGTAAAACAATGATAGAAGCAGGTTCAATATTCACTTCCAAACGGGAATTAGATAAATGGTTGAAGAGAAGCAGAGGGTCATCTTTCGAAAAAGCCACCACACCACACTTTGTGCCAAATCGAGCCCTGTGCTATTTATTCCAGTGCATTAATAGCTAATGAAAGTATATTGAATACATTGAACAAGATGCAGGAATCTCTACGCTGAAACCTGCCTATGCAGTCAAACCTGAAAATCTGCAGATGCTGTGATTGTTGTGAAAACAGAAAAATGTGGAGGAACTCAACAGGTCTCACAGCATCCAATGTAACCAACATTTTGGGCCTGAGGCCTTCTTCAAGGTATAAGCAAGAAGTAGGCAGATGCCTGAATTAAAAGGCGGGGAAGAGCAAAGAAAGGCAGGGGAGGAGTACAGACCCACAGACAAAAGGTGATACTTGGATATGGATAGGACAGGGGAGGAAAGATGAGAATTGATCGGGGAAGGGGGTGGCTCTGTGAATGCAGAGGTGGAGAAAGGGAGGCAGAGTGAAAAGGAGAGGGGCAGAGCTGGAGGAATGGGAATAGACATGGGGATGGGCAACGAAAGACAGTATCTATGTTCCATCTGAAACCAAAACCTGCTCTCTGTGGATGGTCAGTCGCCCATTGTTGTGAATTCTGAGGGAAGAGACACCAGAGTCTCTTCAATGGCTCTCAACCAGCACAAAACTGAGCCCAGAAACAGGAGGCAGGATCACCGCTTGATGCTTCATTGCTCTCTCTCACACTCTCTCTCACACACTCTCTCTTTCTGTCTCTCTTTCTCACACACTCTCTCACACTCTCACTCTTTCTCTCACTCTTTCTCACTCTCTCACTTTCTCTCTCTCACTCACACTCTCTCTCACTCTTTCTGTCTCACTCACTCTCACTTTCACTCTCACACACGCTCTCTCACTCTCTCTCTCACACACTCTCTCTCTCTCACACTCCCTCTCTCACTTTCTCTCTCTCACTCTAACATTGGGTGAGAGGTTGATAGGAAATAGCAGAGAGTTTCTCAGTGTGGACAAAGACACAGGATTCCGGGATTGTAATCACCATTCCCACTCAAGTAACGGAACTTGCCAGCAAAAGAGCAGCTGTTATCATATTCCCTTTCAAAGCTACAGAGCTGTGTAGGTGAGAACAAGAATAAAATAGCAATGCAATAAGAAAACAAAATGTTTTAAATAAACTGGTCGTTTTTGATAAAATGCATTTTCTTTACATTGGCCTTTTTATTTGAACGTATGAACATTTTGGTAATTTACTACCTATTATCTAAGTGGAAACAGCTTTTACGAGGAGAAATGGGAGGCTCAATTCAGTTATAAAAATATCGTTACTGTATAGCTACAACGACTCATCTGCTCAAACATCAATCAACAGAAGGAATGCTTATCAGCCTAACTTCAGTGAATTACAAACCATCTGCTTCCTAGGTCCTGTTCTTGCACTTTCCCAGACACCAACAAAATATCTACCATCACATTTCCTGACAAGATCAAACAACTTTTGTCTTTCACCTTCTCCTCTCCTCACCACAGTCAAATTGCATTTCCCATTAATGTCAGTCAATAATATCTTCATTTGGACTGATGGAACAGCGAATAAAATACTTACAAATAGATAGTGTATATTTGATTGCTTATTTCTATAAATAACATACAGTTTCTACAACCGCTGTCTTTCATGGTCAACATTGTGAACATTTGCCACCTCTGGGCAAACATTCAGTTAAACGCGCCCCTACCAGAATTGTTTCTGTACCTCTCGACAGGGGTCACAGTGAAGTATCGATGGGATATCGTACTTCACATCAGAGAAAGAGTTCTTTTGATAATAATGGAACTAGCATGTAATCATGCTTTTTAAGTCCGTTTCATAATGTGCATTTAGTGTATGGGCAAAGAGATCCACGTTAAGGGATTCAACGATATAACAATAGATATTGAAAATTCCAGTTCTAATGAATGATCTCTGACCTGCTGAGATCCAACAGTAGTTTCTCTTCAGATTTGAAATGATGCACAAGCCAGAAATATTACTTAATAATCTCACTAACCCTAAAACAATTGGCCATTTCTGCTTATCCAAGGATCCCCTATTTTTACTTTATATTTCTTTATAGTATTTTAACTTCTATCTCCGTATTTTGCACACGATAAAATTTAAGCAATCTGTTATAATTAAACATGCTGAGCTCCTGGGTTTGGCGTCTCTGCGGATTCCTCAGCATGTGGGAATACGCTAATAGGCTTGGTGACATCTCTGATCTTGGATGCCTGAGAATTTCTGTGGCTGACATCTGCCAGCAAATGACCAGCCGGTGGCAGCCAAGCTCATGTTTGGGTGATGAAATTGATGACGAGAATTGAGAGGGAAGGAAATTAGGCTCTCGAGAAAATTCCACAGGTATGTGCCTCTTATACTGTAATAATGAATTATAATATTGTTTTAATTACACCTTCAAGTTATGTATCCTTGTCCTTTCCATGTCTATTGTATTTCATTTTTGGGATATTTGGTGTACCTACCAGATAATGGGAGAAAACGTAAAATTAAAGGTTAATAAAATAATGGTAAGTGAAAAGATTAATCATGATGAGGCAGTTGAAGATCAGCTTGAAGGTGCATGGGGATGCAGCTCGCTGTCTACATAATTCCTGAACTGATTAAAAACAAAGAATTTTTGCCTTTCATTGCAGTTTCACCTTTGTTATTGCCACTGCAAGACCCACTTCCCAGCAGTAGGTTTCAAGTAGGGGAATAAAGTAACTTATTTTGGGAGACAAGAAGTCATCATCCCAAACGACGAGTGGCAAATTTAACGCACGTGTGTGGACATGCGCACAGACTGCTTAGTGGAGAAGAGGAAAGGCAATTGTGGATATTCCGTGTGTATTTAAGACCTGAAATGGAGGGAATAATTTTGAGAAGTAGCCTTAAAACAGAATCTTACATAGGAATCACCACATTTTTGCACTTAAATTTTGTTATCCATTACCTCGTGGTTTAAAACAGTGATAGATCAGTCCTGAATCTCTTTGTGGGGCAAATGGACTGATTGCCAGATCGTGAGTGCCCGATGCCGTGATTTGTAGTGGTCCATTGTTGTCGTAAGGATAGTGCTGGTGACCCAGCGCCCCATGAGGTGCGCCGCCTTCCATCTTCGGTGTCAATTGACCATGGTTTGAAATAAGTCTTTGTCTAACAATACTTTTTGAAATAACTGGGTATTCTCTGCAAAGGAAACAAAAGACATCGGAAGAATATTCTAGTGGTAGCCCTGTAATATTAAATACAGAGAGTTAAGACCAAGATGGAATTAGAAAGGGATTAGAGATGGAACTAATTATTTCTGCACAAAATAAAACTGTTGAGAGCCAAAGCCAAGCTACGAAAGCATTATCACAGTTTCGAGTTTGTCATTCTAGCAAATCTCTTTATCAGACGTAGTTCTATTGTCAATCTAGAAAGAGAAATTCTTAATCAAAGTTGTTGACACTCAACCTGAAATGAAGCATAAGGATTCTTAGTTGGCATATAGCATTTTGGTGAGTTAGGGGGCTAAAAATTTGAACTGAGCCGATTGCTCAATTCTTCAAAGAGACAAAAAAAAAATCACATTCCAAAATCTTATAAGGTCTGATGACAGAATTCCATCTTTGGGAGGAATAATTCTTTCTTTCCCATCTCCCTTCATTTTACATGTAAAACTTTTCCATTTTGACCAATCGTTCTTGACTTCAGGAAATTATCTCATTATCAGAAAACAAAATTCATGCAGAAAAGAGAACTTCAATTAATGTTAATATGGAAATGCCCAGATAATACAGTTCAGTAACAGGGTTGTTCAGGTCAACCAAAGGGCTAGCATTTAAACCACTTGAGAACTAATAGTCCTAAACAGTTTTACCAGTCTTTTTCTGGATCATTTCCTTTCTTTCTTTATTCCATTTTCCATCATTCCCCAATTTTTATCATCCAACTATTCAGTAGGATTTTGCATGTTAAGAATTTTTGCCTCAACTAATTCAGTTCTGCTTATTTTATACAACATGTTTTTAAAAATCCAGTCCCTTAATTGGAGACTCTTGGTTACTGAAAACAGTGTACTTCTAGCAACCTGAATTCTTATTGTAAGCCTTGCGCAATTTGTGTCGATATCTGGATTATTCCTGAAAGAAAGCATCAATGTTTCAGGGCTTTCTATATCTCAAAATTTCCTTATAACAGGAGGTACTTTGTTTTATCCTTTTAACATGGCCTGTTTCCGCTCCGTAAATGGTTATGTGGTTAATATCCTTACACAGTGTGGAAATAAATCTTGTACGCTGTTATAACTGGGATTACATTGTGATACAGACAAGGCTCAATGTTGATGAAGATTAAAGAGATTTGAAGATGCAGTTTTGAAGAGCATGGAACACAAACAATTGCTTTTTGGATTTATTTGCTTCTTCTATTCTTACTAATTGAAATTAACACAAACAATTAAAGTGAAAAACACATAATTCTTGATTTTATCTTGACGTTTTGAATGTACAACCACGAGGTAACAATGTGTCTATTTTTTCCAAAATGCATCAACAGGTGGCATCGTACCACAACCAGCAGAACTGCAGACTCTCAATTCCAGCAACCTGGATTCAATCCTAAACTGGTGCTGTCTGTGTGGAGTTTGCATGTTTTCTTTCCGTCATGTGGGTTTCCTCTTGGTCCTGCACTTATCTCTCACATCCCAAAGACATGGTAAGTTAATTAGATGAGAAAATTTCCTCTGGTGTAGATGGTGGAATTGATGAGAATGAGGGGTGAAGAGGTGTGGGGAAATGGAATATTTTACCTGCTGTATTTTATTTTGAAACATCTGCAATTTTTGACTCATTCTAATATTTTCTGGATAACATTTTACTGCTTCCTTTGTATTCATTAAATTTATAAATGAAAGAACATTGCATTTGTTGAAGTGAACCGGTACAGACTCGAAGGGCCGACATGGCCTGTTTCCGTGGTGTAAACGGTTATATGGTTATATGGAAAATGAGCAGGTCTAATTGGAATTTAAATTTCCTTTTAACCTACTTTGAAAGAGTTTAAAATAAACTAGTTGTCCATGCACTGGAAATACATTGGAATGCAGACAAAGTAAATTCATAGAAAGGAAAAAGTAAAAGAAGCACAATTAATATTAAAAGAAAATGATCTAGTTATTGAAATAAAATGTGGTACCTGCAAGTTTGCTGCATAACGTACCTCTGTAAACGAGATACGCGCAAGTCACTGTCATCTCCTCCCCTGAATCCCTTAGCAAATGGATTGTTTTCAATCTTCAGCTGGGTTATCTGTGAGGATAAGACAATGCTTACCCTAGTTTGTTCTTCATCTTATTTCCTTCTTTCTCACTGAAAATATTCTTTTAAAAGCATAGATTACAGTCTACTGCTACTACCTACTTACATTGAGAACAAGAAAACTATGTATTATGAAAAATTATTTGCCATTTATGTGGTTCTAATTAGAATTTGTCCATGGCACAATATAATAGATGCAGGGAATTTATGTCTGGAGCCAGAGGAAGTGAGTGAGGTTCTGGAATCAGAATCAGAATTTATTGTCGTGAACATGACACGAAATTCATTGTTTTGCAATCAAATGGCGTGATGAATGTCCATTCCCAACTCCCGTCTGAAGCAGGTGGCCAGGTTACAGCAACAGAACAGAGGGTAGAAGTTGAGGGTCAATATATCTATGCATGGACTTACTATAGATCCTTTTTAAGTCTGGCTTCCAACTGAATTGGCATGTTTGCTAAGGAAAAAAGAATAAAAGCTCCTGTTCAATTCCCAGTGCCAAAGATACTTTGAAATGACAATTTCCCATGAAACAGTGATATTTAAAGCTTCAATAAGGTGCAATCCAACATATTAAACTTGCAAAATTGTCAAAGCATGCTGCAGTTAGTATGTCATATATGACATTAGTACCAGTCACTAGAGCACAGCTGACACTACTTGTCTCGTGTCTGCTACAGCTCAACATGTTTCTTTTAACCTTTAAGCAATTTTCTGCTTAGAACAGAGATGTGGAGGGATTTCTTTACCCAGAGGGTGGTGAATCTGTGGAATTTGTTGCCACAGGCGGTTGTGGAGGCCGGGTCATTGGGTGTATTTAAGGCAGAGATTGATAGGTTCTTGATGAGCCTGGGCGTCAAAGGTTATGGGGAGAAGGCCGGGCAGTGAGGGTGAGTGGGAAAATGATTAAATGGCGGAGCAGACCTGGCTGAATGGCCTATTTCTACTCGTATGTCTTATAGTCTACTTAAGATCACAACATCAGGAGTTCCAGCTTGATGTGATTTTCATCGAAAATTTACTCTTATTCCTAATTAATTGGGTGGCTTTTTTTATGATGTTTGAAATGCACTAAATTGGATGAGTAGTTGCCAGATGTACTGTGGGACTTCTTCAGTATCTTTGAGCAAATAAAGAACTAGTTGAAAGACTGATGGAATTTTTTAACACTAGGTTACTTGGCTAATCCAATCCATAAATTAAAAAAGGGGCAAGTTTGCCGTGATTTATTGTACTGACATATAAAGGTATTTAATTATGCGTTAAGTATGTTTTGGCCTGAGTCCCACCAATTATCACTCAACTAATGATTCATAATTCTGGAGCAAATGTAGAAATAAGAAAGATACACATCTGGGAATAAAAGACAAAAGGACAAGCTTCTGTTTAGTAGTGCATGCTGCTTATTACCTCTCTTTCCTCAGATTATTTCTGACCCAATGTTTGATTTCTATCAGACAGCACCTTCACCTCATGGGCTTCAGTTTCAGTACAAAATAATTTACTGCCGACTTTCTGAGGATAATCAAGGTCGGGCAATACTGGTCTTGCCCAGTGACTCCCATATTCCAAGAATGTACTAATAATCCATGTAGACTGTTAGATTCAGGACTGAGTTTAAACATTGATTCAATCCATACATCTTCTATATTCACACCAAACAGCTACCACTGATTTAATGACAAGGTCAGATTATCTTCTGTTAGAGGAAGGATCTTTAATTGGAAATAAAAAGAATGACCAATAGTACTAGACAAAGATAAAAGAGCTGGAGAGACACCTTTTGTCCATACGTCACCAAATAAAAATATTCCTTAATTAAATGACATAAATAAAAACAACTAGGGTCTAGTCTCTTCATCCATATTCCTTGGAATATTGTCTTCTTAGTATCTTCAGAAGCTGGGCTCACGCCACCTATTTTTAAAAGACACATTTTTCTCTTCCATTTATTATTTGGTTTTCATTTTCATTATTAGTATTGAAAATATTTTCCATTGATTTGAAAAAAGTGCATATTATTCCACTTTTTCTTACACGTGACAGAGAAAACCTATAGGCCAGTTGGTCTAATACCTACTGTGTAGTATTATTAGAATCTGATTTAGATTAACTCTAAAAACCTGCAGTTCCTCAGAGAACCAATGTAGATTCATAAATCTGTCAAATTTACATGATATTTGACTGAAATCAAAATTCAGTCAAAATTGACTGAAGGCACAATTCTAATGCCATCTACATGTTTTGTTGGCAGACTCACTGATAGCAACGAGGAAGGGTACAGGAATGAGATAGATCAGCGAGATAAGTGGTTTCACACAACAACAACCTTATCCTCAATGTCAGTAAACAAAGGAATTGATTGTGGACCTCAGGAAGAGGAAACCAAGAGAACAAAAACCACTCCTCATTGAGGGGTCAGCAGTAGAGAGGGTAAGAAACATCAGATTCCTGGGTGTCAACATCTCAAAAGACCTATCCTGGGACCAACATGAAGAAGAAGGCACTTGTTAGGAGTGTGAGGAGATTTGGTATTTCACCAAAGACGTCTGCAAATTTGTACAGATGTACCGTGGAGAGCATTCTGACTGGTTGCATCACTGTCTGGTATGGAGGTGCCAATGTACAGGACAGGCTACAGAGGCTAGAAAACTTGTCTAGTGCTATCATAGGCATCGGTCTCCCCTCCATTCATGACAGTGCCTCAAGAAAGCAGCCTCTATCATCAAGGACCCTCACCATCCTTTTCTCACTGCTACCTTCAGGAAGAAGACATACCCTCAATGCACAAATACACTTTTCTATAGACACTTTTTCTCCTTTTGCACCACTATTTTTAAAAATCTTCTATTAACATAATTGTGTTTATAGTAATTTTTCACCTTGTCCAGCATCATATTGCTCCCTCGAGACAACAAATTTCAAGACCTTAAACCTGATTTTGATTCTGATAAGCAGCAGGGAATATCTATTTGCAAGGGGTTCCAGAAGGCTTCTGATAATGTTCCTTGCAAGAGACCAGTGGGAAGATGAGCCCTATGGGATTGAAGGCAGTGTACTGGCCTGGCCAGAAAACTGGCTGAGGAGCAAGAGGGAGCGAGCAGGGAACCACGGGCAGGTATCCAGACTGGCAGCATGTGAATGGTTGAGTCCTGCAAAGTACTGTTTTGAGACAAAGCTGATAAATGACTCAGATTATAAGATAGAAAGTTGCATGGTCAAAACCATGTCATCAATTACAAAGAGCACGGTTCTTTATAAACTAGATGAAGTGGAGGTTTTGATAGATCCAACCAGACCCTTCCCCCAGTCTCTCTCTCTCTCTCACCCTCCCTCCCTCCCCCTATGCCTCCTCCTGTTTATTTCCTCCATCTCGACATCCTCTTCCCTTCCCTCTTATCAGAGAGCCACCTTCCCCATTTAATTTCTACCCTCCCACCTGATTCGACCTGTGACCTATCCTTTGTTAGCCTGTGCTCCTCCCAAATCTCTTTCCTTCCTCCTCTCCTCTTATACGCAGCTTTTTATTTAGCCATCTGTTTGTCTTTTGCGCATACCTTGATGAGGGGCTCAGGCCAGAAACATTGGTTACCCATTACTTCCAATAGATGCTGTGTGGCCTGGTGATTTTTGTGTGCAGCACACAGTGTCTGCAGACTTTCTTGTTTGACAATAACTTTATTTTCTGCACTTTAAGATTCAGAGGAGCTTTGCCTGAGAAACCGCCAGCAAGTCAAAGGGTCAACCTCAGGACAAGGTTGGCTCATGCTACCACTTTCCCCTCTTGTCTCACTCTGACTTGAACAACCCAACCTTGAGGAAGGACAAACTTAGTCATTAATAAATGTCCATTAGAAAAAATTATGTATAATTTAAAGGATAAATATTCCTTATGTTTTACAAATTTGGGATCCGTATGCTAGAATAATGAAATTAAAATTATAAAACTTCTTTATTTTTCCTGATCAGAGAAGTTTTCCCTGAAGGTATAATAATTTTATGATGTCTTTGAGGTTTCTCGGTCAACTGATGCAATCTGAATTAATCAATTGTAATTGTTTTATAAAGAAATATTATGTATTTTAGTTTTGGGATAGATTAGTTTTAGGGGGGAGGGTTTTTCATAGATAGGGGTTTTAGTTTTTATTCGTGGTAGGGAGTTTTTTTTAGTTTTTAGCTTATATTTTAGTTTTTTCATATATAGTTTCAACATATATTGGAATTCTATTATATTATTTTGGTATATTATTGCCAATTATTTGGTTTTGTATATGTTGATTAAATACTCAAAGAAAAGATAAACGTCCTTCCCTTCCGCACATCACATTCTATCAACCAACTTATATTTCAGGGCTAAACACGATTTTCTACAGGAACTCGGTGGACTGAGCAGTATCAATGGGAGAAAAAGAATGATAGACGTTTTGGTCCCAGAACCAGTTCTTTTTCTGCCACTGGTGCAGCTGATTTCCTGCAGCAGATTGTGCATTGCTCCAGATTCCAGCCTCTGCTACCTCCTATGTGTCTCAGGTGTTTCAGGGCTTTGGGCTTCATGTGATTGACGAGGAAGCCTCAGATCACCAAGAAGTCTTGCCGTTTTGGAGGCTGATGCAGGTCGCATCTGACTTCAAAATAATCACCCACTAAAGGGCGTAAGTCACAGTTCAGAAAACTTAGCGTGGAACCGCGTTCAATTAGTATCAGTAACAGGAGGAAATGCTCTTCCTTCCAAGGTTGTACCCACGCAGCGACAGGGTCTTACAAGGGTCAGAGAGGATGCAAGGAAGTGCTTACCTTGTGATTCTGATATGATGTGACTGATATGAATGTCGTCTCTGTGAATACATGGGTAGAGAAGGCTGTGTTTTTTGAACCAAATGCATTATTTTCATCTGCTTTCACAATGTGGAGTCTTGGCTGGTACTTGTGCATGGAATTTAGAATGATCTAAGGATAGGTACAAAATATATAATTATAACAGCAGGATAAACAGGAAGATGTTGTTCAATCAATCATTTAGTCAGGTATGAGCAATGAAAGCAATGGCAGCTAAGTTTTCTTTTTCAATATTTTTCTTGACGTTCCACATGAAAAATTACAGAGTACATAAAATACATATTAAAAGTCAAAAAAGAATACATTACCCTTTGATCATACCAATTCATCCACAGAACTCCACATTCTCAATTAAACAAATTATATTACAATAATATTTTATTATAAAAAGATCTAAACCAATGCCAAAAACAAAGCTGTTTGGAAATAAAAAAAGAATTCCTTATGACAGTGATAAATTACCTTTTTGGTCAACACTTCTGCATTCATATCAAATCAGAGATTCTGAAAATAATTCATAAAAGGTTCCCACAGTGTTTGAAAGATTAAATTCAAATTGAAAATTGAGCATCCAATCTCGAAAGTTAAGCTTGACATGACATCACGTAGTCATTGAGCGTGAATAGGCGGAGCAATGTCCCTCCATGGCAGCTAAGTTTTATTGGAAGTTTCTGGGACTGCATTAAAAAAAAGACTGGATGGGCTGGGATGGTAAAGGTTCCATTATGGTCATGTAATACTACATTTAGAATGTAACATACGTAAAATTCTTTAACTTTTGTCTACCGTAAGGCAGACAGAGAGTCGCCACTGTGTCCAGCGCCCCTCACAGAAACCTACGGGACCTGGTGTTCCAAGGTGGTCTCCCCTCCAAGTACTGACCAGGCCTGAACCTGCTTAGCTTCCGAGATCAAACAATCTCAGGTGTATTCAGGCTGAAAGGTCACCTTGTAGAAGTTCATAAAACTATGAATATAGGTCATAGATAAAGTATTTATTTGGAAGGTAGGGGTGTCAAAAATAAGAAGGCATAGATTTAAGATGAGAGGAGAAAGATTTTAAACCAATTAGAGGGGCGACTTTTGGGGGGGGAAATGGAGAGAGCTGCTAGAGAAAGTGGTATAAGCAGTACAATTACAAACTTACAAGATGTTTTGACAGGTACATGGATAGGAAAGGTTGAGAGGTTTTTGGGTCAAATGCAGGCAAATGGGACTAGCTCAGGTAGAGAACTTGGTTGGCATGAGCAAGTTGGTTTGAAGAGCCTGTTTCTCTGCAATCAACCTCTATTACTTTATTTATCCCCCTAACTTGGCCATTAGAGCTGAGGATGTGCAGAGCATTTCACAGGCCGTGTGTTCCACTGGTTGGAGGACGTGCTAAGAGCTGTGGTCATGCTGCAATTAAAGCTTAATCAAATTTTTGAAAAATCAAGGATTTAAACACTATTGGGAACAGATGGGCAAGTGGAGCTGAGTCCACAGCCAGGTCTCCTCCTGCTCCTTTTCTTTAACTTCTTATGTTGGGGAATCACATTGTGGATTAGTAACAGCTGGGATTTCTAATGACCAAGATCATGTTGTTTTATTTCTGGACTGGCTGCCCAATATCTTCTGATGTAGGTCCTGGACTCCCATGAGATGGTAAACTAAGGTCCATGAGATGGTAAACTAAGGTATCTGTTTTTTCAGGCAAAGATTCCCAGGGAACTATTTCTTGGGAGGGAAAGGGAGCTTGGTCTCCCTGACCTGGCTGATATTTATGCCTTGGTCAACAATTTCACAACAGATGAAAATCATAGCAGATGCTAGAAATCTAGAGTTAAACCTGTCACTGCTGTAAACACTCCATGGGTCAATATCTGTGGGAAGAGAGCAGACCTGATGCTTCACACCTTTTGTCAGTTCTCAGGTCTCAAACCTGAAAAGTTAGCTCTGTTTCTCTTTCCACAGATGGTGCCTGACCTGCTGAGTGTTGCCAGCAGTAACTGTTTTCATTTCCACAACAGATCTTCTGGCTTTTATTACCTCGTTTGTGGGAGCTTGCTGTGTGTAAATCGGCTTGGACATTTTATTCATGTCGAGCACAAAGCAATGCCCGTATTTCTGTGCCGACCATGTTGTCCAAATCAACCTAACACTCTGTGGTTTGCACCTTTTGGACAATCCCTCCATCCCCTTCATATTCACGTGCCTATCTAGAAGCCTCTTAAATGCTACTATTCTATCTGCCTCCATGGCTACTCCTGGGCAGTCTGTTCCAGGCACTGTTAAATTAGGTTTTCATTATTTTAGGATATCCGAAAGGAAAAATCCTTTCTGCCTTTCTCATAATTGCAGTCGAGGAACATTTCATCCCTATTATGTGGTGTTGAATATTTCCCTCTAATCTTTTAATTGTGAATAATTGTAATTTTAAGGCAGCTTGGCCAAGTGAAGAAATTAGAGAATTCTGCACCTAATATGCAACCGTGGATACCCTGTGGTTTCTTTTAGCAGAGATAAGAATCTATAGTTTTGTATTTACCTGACCAGATGCTGCAAGAATTGAGAGAGTGCATGAATATCTCTTCATTAAAGCAACTTTTCTCCACACAGTAACCATGAACCCAATTCGTTGCCTGCTTGTTTTTTAGAAAGCTTGCAAATGAAGACAGAGTAAAACCATGTGGCCATGAAGGTGGGAAAGACCACAGAGTATGAACAATGGTTAATGATATCAGAGCGTTGCAGAAGAACGTGTGAAGGGAGGGTTGGAGAAAGAGAAACAATTGAGACTGACATGGCAGTTTTTTGAAGCAGCTTTTGATGAAATCAAATATTGTTATGAGGGAGAGAACAGGGTAAACATTGGCTGAACTACCATGAGGTCACAAAAGCTCAAGCCACAGAGGTAATTTTGACCTCTGGAGCAGCCATTCTCCGTGGGGCTCCTACGACAGTCACCTCCCCCCTCCTCCTGGGGCCATAGCGCATTTTACAACAGACTTGTTTTCCTTTCACCTTATGTAACAAATATTTTTTTCTGTTTTTTTATGTAGTCAGTAAGAGAAAAGTACAGAAAAGAAGCCAAAACATGGCTGCTTCACAGGGAAGAGGGAACCCTAAACTTTGAGCGGAATCTTGGGCCCATAGCCCAAAAAAATGGTTGAGAGTGGCTGCTCTAGAGACGATGGACTCAAGTGCATTTTTCAATGTTGACTGAGGGACCTTAGTCTGAGCATCAGGGGATAAAGGTGAGTATGTGGAAGAAGGATTCACTTAGGTTTAACGATCACATGACAAGACAGGATAGAGCAGAATAGCAGAATGATAGTGGGCATATTATTGTCCACTTTCCTGACTCTTGTTTCTAGAGATCAAGGACTGTGAACTATTCCATCTTTGAAACAGAAGGTTTACCATTCAGTCCCACTGCAGAGATGAGTAGAAAATCAAAGCAAACCTTTGGTGCCATTCTAGGGCATGATGTGGGAGGTTCTGTCTCTCACACTGAAACATTAAACCAGATGCTCATCTGCCATCTCAGATGAACATTAAACAAACAACCAGCATTATGATAAAGTCCTTTCATTGAATACTTAACCCAATGTCACCATTCCTCTGTCCTTATTGTTTGCAACTGTGCTCTCACAAATAACCTGGTACCATTAATCCACATAAAGTATCTCATTGACTAGTGTTCATGGGGCATTCTAAATCTTTAAAAGGTGCTGCACAAAGGCAAGTTCTCACAATCTTCTTTGTGAAGTTGCTTGTGACCACCCTCCAGGTTTAGTTCAAATCTTTGATACAGGATGAGTAGCTTGTTTTGTGAATAAAAATCTCTTGTGATGTTAAAAACAACATTACTGCTGCACTGTCTTTGCCAGAACCATAAACCTCAATCTGCAAGCATAATCCTCGATCACTCCCACTTCTCTGTCGACAGCCTCTGACAATATAATCTTGAGGAAGTGTGAGTCACCTTCTATCTGGGCTCCTGGCAGCCTTTCGGACTTGCACAGAATCCTCTATCTTCAGGTAACTCGTACTTTTGTACCAGCTATTTCCACCTGTAATCCAGGTGTGATTTTGGCTCCATTCTTTCTCTCTCCATTTGTGTGTGTCCTATAGCCCTACCTTCAGTGACAAACAAGAGAGAAAAAGATGCTTCCAACAACTACATTAACTCTATTGTCCTCGCTCCGATCAGAAATATTCTCTTTGTTTTGTTACTCATTGCTTTCTCTCTTTCCCAGTTCCAAACAAAGGATCTTGGACTTAAAATGTTAACTCTACTTTTCTCACTGTTTCCTTCATCAAGGGGTCTGCAGTGGAGAAGGTAAGGATCCTCAAATTCCTGTGTGTCAACATCTCTGAAGAGCTATCCTAGACCATCATGTCAAAGCAATCATGAAATATCGCCAGTGGCTATATTTCATAAGGAGTTTGAGGGGATTTGGTAGGTCACCGTAGACCCTTGCAAATTTCTACAGGTGTACCGTGGAGAACATTCTGACTGGATGCATCACTGTCTGGTATGGAGGTGCCAATGCAAAGGCCAGGAAAAGGCTACAGAGGATTGGAAACTAGGCCAATGTCATCATGACCATTAGATTTCACTCCATTAAGGACATCTTTAAGAGGCGGTGAGCTTTTTCTCACTGCTACCTTCAGGAAGGAGTTACAGGATCCAGAGGACACTCACCCATCCTATCAAAAACAGCTTCTTCCCCTCCACCACCAAATTTCTGAACCTATGGACACTACCTCACTTTTTTCTTTTGTGGCACGATTTATCTTTTAAATCTTGTATTTACGGAACTGTAATTTATAGCAATTTTTGCACTTGTAATGCACAATACTGCTGCCACAAAGCAACATGTTTATGATAATAAACCTGATTCTGATTCTTGCATCTCACGTCAGATTTTAGCCGAGCATTTTTGTATCGTATTCCGGGCTTTACTGCCTGGAGTGGGGCTGGAATATTTTCCATCTGATTAGGAGGCAAGGCAACCGAGCCCAAGGCTCACTGCTCGATAACAATGCCAACTGCTACATGTCACCTTCATTTTTATTGTTGATTTCTTCCAGAGAGCAACAGGGACAACAGCTCAAGGAATGCCTGGAATGTTAGCTGTGCAAGACCATTTTCAGAGCCTAGTTTCCTTTACAGAGGAGAAGAGGTAATTTAAAGGGTGCTTCTCTGATCTGGATGTTTTCAATTGCAAGTCCAACTTTGTCACAAGTATTGCATCTTTATTGCAGCCAATGGAGTTGACATAAATTCATTGTTAGGGTCATTGGATTTTTGATTTTCATGCTGGTACTGTTTTTAGGCAGTGATCTTAAGGTATGAGCCAACATTTAATTGGTAGTGCATCTCCACTGAGTCAGAAGAAAGAGGCCATGCCTTCCCCTAGAGCAGTTGTTGTAAATCTTTTTTTTCCACTCACATACTTCCTTAAGTTTCTTCTTTGGCTTGGCTTCACGGACGAAGATTTATGGAGGGGGTAAAAAGTCCACGTCAGCTGCAGGCTCGTTTGTGGCTGACAAGTCCGATGCGGGACAGGCAGAAACGGTTGCAACGGCTGCAGGGGAAAATTGGTTGGTTGGGGTTGGGTGTTGGGTTTTTCCTCCTTTGCCTTTTGTCAGTGAGGTGGGCTCTGCGGTCTTCTTCAAAGGAGGTTGCTGCCCGCCAAACTGTGAGGCGCCAAGATGCACGGTTTGAGGCGTTATCAGCCCACTGGCGGTGGTCAATGTGGCAGGCACCAAGAGATTTCTTTAGGCAGTCCTTGTTCCTTTTCTTTGGTGCACCTCTGTCACGGTGGCCAGTGGAGAGCTCGCCATATAACACGATCTTGGGAAGGCGATGGTCCTCCATTCTGGAGACGTGACCCATCCAGCGCAGCTGGATCTTCAGCAGCGTGGACTCGATGCTGTCGACCTCTGCCATCTCGAGTACTTCGACGTTAGGGGTGAAAGCGCTCCAATGGATGTTGAGGATGGAGCGGAGACAACGCTGGTGGAAGCGTTCTAGGAGCTGTAGGTGGTGCCGGTAGAGGACCCATGATTCGGAGCCGAACAGGAGTGTGGGTATGACAACGGCTCTGTATACGCTTATCTTTGTGAGGTTAAGTAATCCCTTACTAACAACAGAGCACCTATGGCATCCTACTTAAGGAGGTATGTGAGTGCAAAAAAAGGTTAAGAACCATTGTAGAGGTTCTGTTACCCTGGTAATATTAATTATGCATGAAAGATCTCTAAAATAAATTCTTTATTTTGGGGGTGTGATACCACACTTTGGTTGGACAGCACAAAAGGATAACACTTCAGAAAGTAAGTGTTTTTGGATATAAAGCATTTTGGCTGCTTCCATGAGGGCAAATCAGGCCATTTTTACATTTTTCTATGTCCCTAATCCCAACCACCTCAATGTTTGTGCACTTCCTATGGTAGAAACAGGCATTAAATGAATTGGCCCACTTCCTTTCTCCAACCAACTTCTTATCTAATGGGCATGGTCATCAATCCAGAATCAGTAAATCACGTCTCTGATTTTAAATGGCTCTGAATGAGCCAAAATCCAATCCATGTGCTTCACCTGCACATGGTCCACAAGAGCGGACAATGTCGATCCACAACTCTGATACGATGGACCCTGTTTCAGATTCTGAGGACATATTCATTTACTGCTGGTCACTGACATCTGCATGGGCGCTTCAATGGCACCCTGCAAGGAAAAGTGACCCATAGTCACTCCATTAAACAGCCACCATAGTCTGAACAACCCCAAATAGACCAGTGAACTAAAAAAAAACTCAGTTCCCAATGGAGTCTTGCCAGCCTAGGAAAACAATTGACTTGTTTTCTCCAGCACTTTTGTGTTTCAAGGTTTATGGCCTAAGGGTCAAATTCACAAATGGGACTTGCTCATTGTTGGCATGGACAAGATGGACCCAAGGGCCTATTTTATGCTGTATTTCTATATGAGTAGAGTTCAAGTTTAGTGATGGAGTCGCCCAAAATCTTCCCTCCCAACTCCAACCCCACCTACAATGCTCTAGAACCTAGTTGGGGGTCAGGAAAGTGGTGAAACTGTGTTTCAATTATATTATTGCTAGGATTCAAACAGCTGAATTTGAAGTTCCAATTTTTAATAAAGAAATCTTGTGATCTGTGCTAAATCATATGCTTTATATTGTCAGCAGAGAATCTGAACAAATAGTTTCAATACCCTTTAGTAACTAAAAATTCACAAATAATAAATTCAAATAAAGTTGTTATTGGAATGGCTCCAGAAAAATAACTACAAAAGATTATTAGAAGAATACAACAGGTTCACTTATAGAGAGCCTGCCACCAATCAGGCCTACATTTAACTCTACTTTCTTACTTTGGGAAAGGCCTCTCAAGCTAAAACGGTTCAATAAGAAGAAAAGCAAACAGACCAAAGAAGATGAACTCGGAGAATACTGCAGTCATCTGACTAACTGGTGAGTGTAGAGTATTTTCAAAAAACTCGTAAGGATTTCCTGTTCACTGATCATCACTTTTCTTTATAGAAAGAGTAAGTTATTAAACAAAACTGCCTCATTGATCATCAACTAAATCAATCAGCACATTCCTGATTATCAATATTGTTTTCATTTAAGCCACCCTCAGTAGGCTGTCTAAAACAACAGAAATTAAGAATGAAGGCCAGTGTAAGTCACTAAAACCTGGTGCCATTAGCTGCACACACTCACATTAAGAAGTGTTGACTGAATAAAAGAACGTGCTCTTGCGTCATTCTCTTCTTTGGCACAATGGAGTCTGGTCTGGATGACAGGGTGACGTCTGCTTGGTTCTTCTGTCCCAAACTCCCTTCTTATCGTTTGTAAATGGTATAAGTGATTCTGACATCAAGATTAAGCTTGAGCCTTTCAGACTGAAGACATAATGAGCTCAAATTAGAGAAAGTACAATGGAGCTGGCACTTCAGGCTCCCTTCTGTCAGGCTGCTCTCTGCTCATGTCACAGTTCTCCTGTAACTCCTATCCTATATTTCACAGCTAATTAACATAATGGGTTTTTTTCAAAACTGCAGTGACTATCTTTTTGGCTTATTGATATTTTTCTGAGAACTTCAGATGAATTGGTTTATGGAGAATGAAATATGAGCCAGTCAAGGGAGCATTGGAAGAGTCATGTCAGGAGGTCCCGTGTAACAATTCCCACCCTTTCATGGTTTCCACTGCATCTAAAATGAATACAACTTCTGGAAAGGTTGCCAACTGAAACAAGCTCCAGAACACATTGATAGCTTAATGTTCTGTGCTGTTAGTCCCACTTGATTTTATCACCCACAAACTCCATGATGACAGCTACTTATGGTTTGGTGACAGCAGATTTTTTCATTCAAGTTCTCATTCAGCAGATGGGGCTTTGAGTGAGGTTAGATTTTAAATCCTAAAATTCCAGGGCTGACTGAAGTTAAAATGAATAATTGAAGATTATTATTTCTGGTCCAGAATGATTTCCTCTCTGGGCATACCTGCGTACCTGAGGGAAGATAACAGTATATTGCGATTTACTTTCCTCATTCTGATGTCTATAACTGACTGTTGAGTTTCACCAATCAATGGGCCACAAAGGAGTATCCCCCCCCTGGCTTTGTGGAAGTGGGGATTGGAAGGTCCGTTGTTCTATCAATTCATTTCAGTAACAGCATTCCTACCCCATTGTTTGAAGTCCACTTCAACACATAAACTAAGCTGATGATTTAATGTTGTACTGAGCATTGACAGGAGAAAGGATGTTAACGCATAACCCTGCAATTTTGGGTGGAATTTTTTAAAATCCTGGGGTGAAACACGGAAGCCTGTAGATGCGCGATTCTAGTAAAAACACAGAAAGGGAACACAATGGGTCTCGTAGCACCCATAGGAGGCAAAGGCATATAACTGACGTTCTGGCCTGAGCTTTTTAAGTCAAGCCAAGTTTGTTGTCATCTGACAATTCAACAAAACAGCGTTCTCTGGTCCTCAGTGCAAGACAGGGAAACACACAATCAGACATAACACACATACAGAGAGACAAACAATACATATGCAGGACAAGTATTTATATATATATATGTATATACACAAACATATAAATTTTGTTTCAGAAATATGAGTCTTGGAAGGTTAGGGTAATCAGTTCCTTTGGTCGTTCAGCATTCTCACTGCCCGTGGAAATAAGCTGTTCCTCAGCCTGGTGGTGCTGGCTCTGATCTTCCTGTATCCCTTTCTGGATGGGAGCAACTAAAAGATGCTGGGTGGAAGGTGTCCTCAATGATCCTCTCTGCCACTCTTATTGTCCTGTGGAGTGACCTCCGATCCATTTGTCTGCAGCAACTGTACCACTCTGTGATCAGCCGGCCAGGACGTTCTCGATAGAGCTCCTGTAGGAAGTTGACATGATGATGGCCGATAGCCTTGCCTGCTTCGGTCTTCTCAGGAAGTGCAGTCACTGTTGTGCCTTCCTGACAAGTGAGGAGAAGTTGTGCATCACCAGTTATGTAGACTCAAAGGAACTTGGTGGTCTCCACTATCAACAACTTCAGTTGTTGATGAGTAGTGGAGGGTGGTCATTCCTCGATCTCCTGAAGACCACGGTTATCTCCTTCGTCTTGTCAATATTGAGACTCGGGTTGTTCCTCTCACACCATTTTCCACCTCTTCTCTATAGCTGCTGACGAGGCCAACGACTGTTGTTTCATCTGCAAATGTGATGACACGGTTGGATCTGGAGCTGGTGATGCAATTGTGGGTCAGTAGCATGAACAGGAGTGGCTTGAGCACACAGCCCTGAGGTGCATCAGTGCTCAGTGTGACAGCACTTGGGGCACTGCTACTGACCTGGATAGACTATGGTCTTGCCATGGTCTTCTTCAAGATATGGAAGAGCTCATGCCTGAAACATTGTTTATATATCAGTGCTTCCTGTGGACGCTGCAAGGCTTGCTGAGTTACACCAGCATTTCTGTGTTTTTATTAAAAATTCCTGGGGCATGACTGGCAGTAGAGCAGAGTGTTCTGGTGGAGTCCTCATCATTGTTTATCCCTAAACTGACAAGTGTTTGTGGGATTTTGTTGTGCATAATCATTTGCCATTCTTTACTTCAAAAGGCTGTGAAGACCCTTTAAATGTATTGATGTTTAAATCCTTTTTTTAGTGTAATATCAGTTATATCAAATTCATCCTGCATGTACACAGTCTTAAAATTACCCCTCAAATCTATTGTTTTGAGATACAAAAAGTTCCTTTGGCTGTTATTGTAGCAAAACTTTTAATCAATGAAAATAGATGGTTTAAAACAACTCTAATAAATGAGGTGAACAAACGTCGTACATCAAACTCACAATATTATTACAGGGTAATTTCACAGTGTGAGTGCAGACAGATTGCAGATTGCTTCAGGATATTTAACTGCTTACAACTGTATTGAGATATAACCTACATGCCAATGCCATTAACTGAATTACATTGCGACAAAATACAGCATCCTATCACAAAGTGCCTGTGATAATGATCCTTTAAATGTACCTGCAAGAGAAGGGAAGAATTGGAAAGACATAGAGCAGCAGATATGAAGCAGTGCAGGCTACATTGAGGAGCTACATTCGACTTAGTGTGAAGAATCTAGAAAGTGTGGATGCTGCTACTATCGAAAATGTGGACAAAATTATTGTGTACAAGAACTTGAAGCTATGAATTATACATTTAAAATATATATAAGAATGCCAATTTCATGATAGATAGCCTTGGCCAAAAGGGGAGCACCCACCTCTGTAAAGCATGTACCTGATGCTTTAAGCATTGCACGGTTGTCTCCAATGTGTCTAACCAATGCACCAGAGGAAGTATCCTGTCAGAGTGCACCACAGCTTCATAAAGGAAATGCTCCGACCAAAACTGCAAAGAGCTGGGAATACAACTCAGGCCATCGTGCAAGCCACACTCCCCTTCATCAACTCCATCCCACCTCAGCCACACTGCTGCTGTCTCTTTCAGTTGAGCAGAAGATTCACGAGCTTGAATATATCAGCCTCCAGATTCAAGGGAACTGTGCTGTTTTTGCTGTTCTCAAACTCTTGAATGGACCTTCCACCAGTAGAGGAAGGTGTCCTTGCTCCGTTTAACTGTACTTTCCTTTGTATCCTGCACTTTGTTCTCTTAACTCTAATTGAATTCATTGAAGATCCGGGAAAACAAATCCTCTCAGGTCCAAGGCATTTTGAAGGACTTGGTTCTGGTCTTTGGGCGAATAGTTATCCAGCCCAATGACTCTGAATTGCTGTCACGTTCCTATTTAAGTGCAGAAATTCTCTGTTTCCTGCATTAAAGCAGTGGCCTTTCTTCAATAAAGCACATGGATACATCCTGAGGTTTGGAGAGGCAATATTTAACATATGCATTTTAGAAATACCCCCGTAACCTATGTTACTGAATTTGTTGTTGCTTTAAAGAACCAGTGAAAGTAATGATGACAACCCTGTAAGAATAACACTATCCCTGCTCCCATCCCAGTCACAAACTGGATAAGCACCCGAAGAACTGATGGTGCAAGCAAGGTGATATTACTGCTTGTTGATAAATGAGTCCCCTGAATTGTGTATCACAGATGTAAACATTAATTAAATGGCTTTTCCCGTCTGCTCACTTACATGTCCAAATGGATCCAAGTGATTGTTGGTTAGCTTCAGTTTCTGGAAGGAGACAAGTTGTCGCATCCAGTGGGCTCCCGTTGCTGGTGAGTCCGGATGCACGTACAACCTCCCAGGCATGGCTGGTTCTGCTTTTCCAGCCACCATCCTGTACAAAATGAGCAGTTGTTAGACGAGTCTCACCAGGTCTGTGACCATCAGGGGTCTTGTGATTTTTGTGGCAGGAAAGTGGACACCAAAAGAAGATAGATTTGTAAGTAATTGGCAAAAAAAAGTCAAGAGGCTGGAAAGAGACATTAATTTTATGACCCTCTGACTAGTAGTACGGGAAAAACAGGCTGGAAGGAGTTGAGTCAATGCTGCAAAAAGAAGTGAATTGTACTCTATAGGGGTAGGGCAGGGGAATGGGATACTCTGGCATCTGTCTCGTAGCATCTGATGTCCAAAGTTGTGGCAATCTAACGAGCAGAGGGCTTGGGTTCAGTAGTGATTATGTTCATATTCAAATAGCCATCATGGAACACATGAACGCCTTCTGTGTGGTGTCATTCGATGATTTATAGAAGCAGCTTCTTTTTGTTAAACCATAGCTTCTCCCAACCCACAACATGTTGGTATAGAGTTCAGGTTTCAAGCACTTACCACTTGTTATCACAGAATTTATAACGGTGGTCATCTGCAGGCACAATGTCTATCAGCAGAATGTACTTAGTTTTTGGATTCATTCCTGTAACCTTTACCTTGTAACTTGGAAACATTCGCCTGAAGGGAACAGAAAGAAGGAAGTTATCAAATGAAGGAAATCTTGATGATGGTCAAGATTCTGAAATCACCTGTGCAGCATCTTTTCCGCCACACCACTGTACCAGTTCAGGAAGATGGTTCACATTAGAACATAGAATATTGCAGCACATCATTACAGGGCAGTGCAGGCCCTTCGGCCCACGATGTTGTGCCAACCTATATAGACCTACCCAAAAAAAACCCTCCCTACACTATAACCCTTTATTTTTCTTTCATCCATCTCAAGGCTAAACTGGAGATTAGTTATACATTTTTGGCCTCAGCAGCCACATCTATACCCTGATAATAAAAAAAATTAAATACTTTAAGATTGGTACCATGAATGAAAGAGGCAGATTACAGCACTTATATTTTTTACATTTTTCTTAATTTAAACGTACAGCACAGTACAGGCCTCCGGCCCACAAACCAGTGCCTCCCAAATACCTCAATTAATCTACAACCCCTATATGTCTTGAAGGATGAGAGGAAACCCAAGTAAACATGGGGAGAATGAACCAACTCCTTACAAACAGCGCTGGATTCGAACCCCGGTCCCCGGCACTGTAAAGGCGTTGTGCTTAACCCTACACTAACTGTGCCATTCTCACCGTGATTTTGAGAATCATTTTCATAGACTAAGCAGGTGCTCCATCGCATTTAGAAGGCAGTTTGTATTTGCAGTATGTTCATAGCCCTGTTAGAGCAAAATAATTTATCCTTTTTGGGAATGCAAAACAAAAGGAGATCCTCTTAAAGTGAGAACCAGGCTGTTCAGATAACTCTAGGAAACATTTCTTTACATCGAAAGGAATAGAATCTGGAACTCTCTTCCCCAATTAGCAGTGGAGAGGTCACTTAGTGGCAGAACATTCCTAGTTAAATAAATGTGAGTGATATTACACTTGTTAAACATTTCATGATCATCCTTCACATTCAATTTTGACAAAGTATGTAACTGATTCAAAATAAGCAGGTCATCACTCAGATTAAAATAGCGGACTGGAGAATGTTTTGTGGAGCTTATTAAGTTTTTCTCCTTTAATGTTGACTTAAGATGTGACATTTGTTCGTCTTCAATTTCTGAGTGAAGGAAATATATTAATTTCTGTTCCTGGACATGCCTCAGTGGCATCTGACGATGGGTAATAACACACTTGCAGCTATATAGTGAGTATAAGCTTTGGGTTTGCACTTGAAACCCCTGTCATGGTCTGACTTCCTACAAGTAATAGATTCAGTCACAGAATTGAAGTAATTCTTGAGGAAGAAGCCAGCACTCTGTAAATGAGGAATGGGTTGAAAGAAATGATTGATGTTTAGAAAGAAAAGCAGCATTGCAGCGCCTCTCAGAATTTCAGGATGTTTTGCAATGGGGTCCAGTTATTAATGTAATGTAGGGAATATAGCAACTAATTTTCATGTAGCACGATTCCACAAACTTTGGACTGGATCCTTGGCTCTATCTACCAGACGCAATCAGTGAGGGTGGGAAGTTATCTACCCCACGATCAAAGTCAACTACCTCACCCTGCAAAGAAGAATACTCAGCCTTCTACTGTACTGCTTCTGTGCCCCTAATATGTCGCCAAATATGGTTCCATCTCCATGTTTAACTTCACTGACAACACCACAGCAGTGAGCCAGATGTCAAAAAAATTATCAAATGGATGGAGATTGAGAGTCCACTTATTGGTGTCCACTTAATTATGTTTTTTTTACTGCAATGTCGGGAAAATCACAGAAAAAATTAACATAATTACTGCCCGTTTGGTCATTCACACTGGGTCCCTTTTCAGACTGCAAGTACCTGAGTGCAACAGTCCCGGTGGTTGGATGTGCAGTAGAGTGGATGACCGTCAACAAATTTTTACGGTACAATTTACACTGGAAGCTTCCTCAAAACAGTTGTAGAGGTCCTGCAGAATAAATCATAGTGCAGGAACTGACTCCAAATTCCTGCACATTCCTTTTCAGACTGCCCGCGCAGCAGCAAAATTCCTTGGTTGTGCCATTGCATAGTGAGTCCACGATAGGTACCTAGTTCTTGGTTCTCTCCACAACAGAACTGTTGATGTGTAGTGAAGGATAATTGCTCCCAGTCCTCCTGAAGTCCATGATCATCTCCTTCGTCTTGCCCACGTTGAGACTCAGGTTGTTCATCATGCACCATATCACGAGATTTTCCACCTCTCCTCTGTAGTGCGACTCATCATTGCACTACAGATGACTTGAAACAGAAGTTGAAGGGAGAGGGCAAAGGGTAGGGGCAGTAAATGAGATGTATCACCAGAGACAGAGAGGGGAGGGGGGGGGCGTAGAGAGAGGGAGGAGAGCATCATACTGACCAGGATTTATTACTCGCAGCTTCTGGAAAATAATTTGTTGCTCAGCCCCCATGCCTGAAGTTAGCAGCTAAAGTAGCCTGGCCTTATAAATTTTAAGTGCTTTTTTAATGGCCATTAAAAGAGTCGAGGCATGTGAAATTCATATTGTTGACATATCTGGACATTTTAAAGTGGGTTCACACAGAACTCGAGTAGCAGAATTATAGTCGGCTAAAGTAGCTGAAAGTATCAGAGCTTTGCTGGAATGGAAATGTTTTGTAATCTTCAGGAGAGCTTGCTGCCCAACTGACCTGCTGATCCCTGGTTTGCATTTTGTGATTTTTTATTAACATTCCCGTGGGATTTTTAACTGATTTTTGAACCACTGTGAAATTTCTGGACCCTGTCACTGTATATGATGTGGTTGAAATTTGGGGAATGCAATTAATAAAAATGGTTTATATGTTTGTTTTAAACCCCCTCCCCCCTTTACATTTTCTAATAAATTTCTACAGGACAGTTGATCATTTTGATAAGGATAATGTCCTATGTCAACAGACCAGAGATAAGTCATGTCTTAATGTTTTCATAACATTAAGCTTGTCCCCCCTCCTCATCACTATGCTTGATGGCTTCCATGCTATGAACCATGGTTCGAGCAGGTCACACACAGTAAAACATCCCACACTTTGCACTGTTCTAACCTGACAGCCGCATTTTAAAGTGACAGTGTTCTGCTTTTCAGTATCATTGCAAATTTTCTGATTATCACCATTCTAGTTCGATGTTGGTGTCTGACTGTTACTCCTGCTGCTATTGATACCAGTGTTTACCGATCGTCCCATTCAACTCCCCATCCCATTCCCTAGTTGACATGTCTGTCCATGGTCTCACACACTGCCAGACTGAGAGCATCTGCAAATTGGAGAAACACCTCATCTTCCATCTGGGCATCCTCCACCCAGATGGCCTTAACATCGACTTCTCTGGTTTCCATTAGCCCCCCTTCTTTCCGCTACTTTCTTCTAGTTTTCACTTTTGTGCACTATTTTTATTTTTAATACTTTTATTGTTGTCAGATGTCTGTATCGCAATTCTGCCGCTTAACACCAAATTTTGTGACTTGATTCTGATTCTAGTTCTCTCTCTCTCTCTCTCTCCCCCCCTCCCCTTTTCTCTCTCCTTTCACAGACCCAAAATCAATTCTCACCTTTCCCTTTTTCATATTCAATTAACTCCTTTTGACTGGACACCTCCCCCTTTCTGTCTCCAGCCTTTATTCGGATGCCTTCTTGTTCTTGAAGGGCCCAGGCCCGAACCATCTTTAACTCCTACAGATGCTGCGAGACCGGCTGAGCTCCTCCAGCATTTCTGTGTGTTTTTACGACAATCACAGCATCTGCAGACTTTTGTGTTTCATTCATTTACCCATTGCTGTCTGCTGATGTCTCACTGTTCCTGAGTTTTCTGTTATCATCCACCTGTGTTCTCACTGGCTGTATCACCATCTGTGAGTGTCCTCCGACTCCCGAAGAAGGGATCAAACCTAAGAAATCAACCGCCTTTTACTTTCTATGGATGCTGTGTGACCTGCTGAGTTTCTCCAGCCCTACTGTGCACTACACTGCACCACAGCATCTGCAGATTTTCTCGTTTTCCTCTGAGTGCCAATGGCCTGGAGGGGCAGCAGACTCTGGGATGGCAGTGGAGCAGCGTGGGGCACCAGAAACAGGGAGAACATCTCCCATTGAGAAGGAGAGGCAGAGGAGACAATCCTACAGGACAGTGACCACAGTGGCGAACCAGCAAAGGGACCAGCGGCTGAAGGACCCACACAGATTGCAGGTGACTTGCGGTCAGGGACTCATACGTACGAGCTCATGGGAACCAGGTATCAGTACTGGGATTCAAGAGGGTGTGGAGGCCAAGAAGGACTCCTGAAAATTGCAGGCATTGAAGGCTTCCTGATTGTGTTGGAGGTTTGGATCTGGAGCTCGGGTTGCCATTGGATCGAACAGGAATCTGTGGCTGCAGGAGTCACTGAGTGTTCTCTCTTTTACTTCTCTCTTTACTATAAGGGGCCCCGGGCAACACTAATGGTGACTCTTTGTCTGCCTTAAGGCAGGCAGAAGGCAATTTTATGTAATATTACAATGTTCTATACTATTACAGGACAATAAAAGAATCTTAAATCTAGTGCTATGGTCATTGTTCTAACTTTTCCAGCATGCCATTATTCCCAAAGACTGTACTTTACAGTATAAATAACTTCAACCCGTGTTTACGGATGTTTGTGTTTTACTACTTTACAGGAGAAAGTTGGATTGAGCCAGTAGGCAGAGCAACAACATCTTGTGTTCATTGTTTCTTTCTTCATTCTTATTCTGGACATGAATACAACCAACAAGGCCCACTTATGCCCATCCTAATTATCCTTTTGACATGGCATTCCAGGTCAGTGTGAATTATCCACATTGGTGAGTCGAGGGCCACATTGGGCCAGACTGTGGACGAGTAATGTTGCTGTTCCATGGTCGTTATCAATGATCTTACCTTGGATCAATGGGGTCTCCCTCTCAATTACTGATGTGATCTACCAGGATCATCGTTTGAAGAGGGCTTTCACCCTGCACACAGCATCTTCCAGCTCCTCCCATTGGGAAAGAGATACAGGAGTATCAGAGCCAGAACCACCAGGCTGAGGAATAGTTCCTTCCCACAGGCTGTGAGGGTGCTGAACGACTGAATGCACTCCTCACACAAACCTTCCAAGACTACAACTTATTCAACAATATTCAATTCTTTTTAATATATCTATATACATTCTGCATATGTATCATTTGTCCACATGTGTGTAATATCTGGATGTGTGTCTGCATGTTTTTGTTCCGAGACCCGGAGAACGCTGTTTCATCAGGTTGCACTTGTACAAATGGATGATGACAAACTTCAACTCACCTTCCATTCCAATGAATATCAACACTGAGGTGGTAAAATCTCTGAAGGAAGTGATTGCTTCTTGTCCAGAGGGTACCAAGTATGAGAACGGTAAATGATCATATTTGGTTTCACAAGATCAACCCTGCTGTGCTGATTACAAATGAGTGCACAATTGGAAGAATATGCCCGGGACTGTGAGCACCCTGGTTTTGCAACAAAACTGATGGATGCTGATTGATCTGTTTGCCTCCTCCCCTTTACCTCTACCCTCTAATTCTTCAGACCATGTCCATGTGATAGTACAGATTCTATCACCAATGTACAGATTGTAGTGTAGGATGACTGTGATTGGCTGAGAGCGTAGCCACGCCTACTGGCAGGTCTTAAAAGAGTTGCTTCTAGCCAGACCAGGTCATTCTGGACTGGTCGACCTACATGTCTTCTGGTTAATAAAAGCCTTGGTTTAGATCAACAAGCCTCTGATTCTTTCAACGCGCTCTACAATCCATCTAGGGACCTGGATCAGTACTGCTCTGCCAAAAGACATACAAGACTGGCACGGCATTGATGAGACAGTTTATTATTCCTTCTGTGCCCTTCCCCTTACTCGTGGGAAAGTGTTTCTAACATGATCTAGTGACTGAATTGTCAGGCAAGGTTCAGTGAGCAGAGTTCCTCCACAATCACAGCTTCTGCAGGCTTTTGTGCTCACCACTGGAGAGGGAGCAACATTTGAATTGCCTCACCAAATGAGCTGAGGATTTATCATTAGTTAGCCACACAAATCACAAGGCAGAGCTGAGTTGCAGTTGTTAAAATGCTGAGTTTATGCTTTTTTTTGGGATAAATAACCCATTGCTTTTAAAAGCTGCGTTATTTTATGGCGGTGTCCTGGCTGCTCCACTTTTAGTGCTTGGTGATGGATTTTTACTTTCAGAAATGCTTTATACAAGATCAAAGAGGCGGGTGTCTGACAGAGCCTGCTCCTCTCAAACTATTTAAATGTTTTAGGTCTCTGCATCCCCTTATCATGTCTTCCAGCAATCCTTCTGGTGTTGTGTATACAGGGAGGACCATTCACTTTGAAGTGCTGGATTAAGTCAGCCAGAGGCAATTCTCATAATAACAAACAATACCAGTTCAACAGGAGTTCTTGTCTCATGTTAATTTTTCAAATCCAACTTCACTGTTACTGGCACAAACAAAAAGAACAGAAGCCTCAAGATGTGGCTGTGGTCACATTAATCTGCTGATGGGTCTGTCATCAAGGTTCTTTTTTGTGTCCTGTTGGAATCTGTGAAATTGAAATTAATTCTTCAGATTCTGACAGGGCACCAGTTGCCAGATTCATGCCTTCTCTCCTTCACCTCATGACAGGTGGAATACACACTTGCTTTCATGCTTTATAAAAGTCTTTACATTCACCACCATTTCACCCCTCTCCAACCATCATACTTTGCGGTTTAATTTTTCCTCCCTGTTACCAGGTTTCCTGTGTCATTCCTCCCACTGAAGTGGTGAGAAGACACCTAAGTATGAAGACCTCACATATCTGTTAACATGACCTCTCTTTAGAATTAAGTCTGCAGACGCTGTGATTGTAGTAAATATACACAGGAGGAAACTCAGCCGGCCTTGCAGTGTCCATAGGAGGCAAAGATGTATCACACCGGTAATGTATCTTTATATTATCGACATTATATTACGATGTCAGGGCTTCTCTTTCTCTGACTGTAAGAGGTGCTTCAGGCAATTTCTGCCCATGGCAGACAATATTGCACTGTTTTTATTACATGGCAGTAAAAGTGTCTTGAATATACCTTGACCTCCTTTGGACGCTGCAAGACCAGCTGAGTTCCTCCAGAATTTTTGTGTGTTTTTACTCTCTTAGAATTTACTAAGAGTGTCTCCCAGAAGTTTGATGCCTTTGCTCATTGCTCTCTTCCTCCTTCTAGGTTAGGGAAATATTTGTCATGTTGAAACAACAAAAACAGGGCCTTCACTTGTCCTTGCTGACCAAAGTGTCTACCTAAGCTTGTTCCATCTGCCTGTACTTGGTCCACATCCTTCTAATCCTTTCTTTTCCATGTATCTGTCCAAATTCTTGCAAAAAATTGTATTTTACCCACCTCTTCCACTTCATCTGGCAGCTCGATCCACATACTCACCACCCTTTCTGTGAAAAGCTTAGCCCTCAGATCCCCTTTAAATCTTTTCCCTCTCACGTTAAATCCTTATGCCTCTTAGTGTTAGACTCCCCTACCCTGAGATAAAGACTCTGATTTATAAACCGTATTTGTGCACCTGATGATTTTTAAAATCTCTAGAAGGTTACCCCTCAGTTTTCTGGGCTCCAGAAGTAAAATGTCCCAGCCTATCCAGCCTCTCCTTATAACTCAAGCACTCTAGTCCCAGTAACATCATTTCCATCTGAATGATATCATTACACTATGTTACAAGCACGGTAGATAGAGGGGAGCAGCTGGACGTTGTTTACCTGGATTTCCAGAAGGCATTCGATAAGGTGCCACATAAAAGACTTAGGGGGTGATATATTAGCATGGATGGAAGAATGCTTAACCAATGGAAAGCAGAGAGTTGGGATACAGGGATGTTTTCTGTATTGGCAATCCGTGGTGAGCAGGGTATTGCAGGGATCGGTGCTCAGTCCGCAAATATTCATGATATACATAAACGATCTGGAAAAGGGGATAGAGTGCAGGGTATCTAAATTTGCTGAATTGTGCAGAAGATATGGAGAGTCTGCAGAGAGATATAGATGGGTTAAGTGAGTGGGCAGGGTCGACAGATGGGGTATAATGTTGGCAAATGTGAGGTTATCCACTTTGGAAGGAAAAATGGAAGAGCAAAATATTATTTCAATGCCAAGACATTGCAGCATGTTGACATGCAGAAGGACTTGGGAGTGCTTGTGCATGAATCGCATTAGGTTATTTTGCAGGTGCAGAGGAGGTTCACCAGGGTTGATTCCAGGGATGAAGGAGTTGGCCTATGAGGAGAGATTAAGTCATCTGGCACTGTATTCACTGGAATTCAGAAGAATGAAAGGGGATCTTGTAGAAACATAAAATTATGAAAGGCATAGATAGGATAGAGGTAAGTAAGTTGTTTACCTTGGTAGGGGAGAGCAGAACTAGGGGACATAGCCTCAGGTTTCAGGGTAGTAAATTTAGGACAGAGGTGAGGAGGAATTGCGTATCTCAGAGGGTGGAGAATCTGTGGAATTCGCTGCGCAATGAAGCAGCGGAGATGACCTCAGCAGATATATTTAAAACAAGATTGGATAGATTTCTACTTAATAAGTGAATTAAGGGATATGGAGAAAAGGCAGGTAGGTGGAGAAGAGCCTATCATCAGATCAGCCATGATCTCATTGAATGGTGAAGCAGGCTTGAAGGGCCGGGTGTCCGACTCCTGATCCTATTTCTTATGTTCTATGGTAGGACAGCTGAGAGATGGCAGTGGGGAACTCCTATGCAGATTTGCACTTCTCCATTTGTCCATCCTTGAACTGCCATGAATACCAATGTGATGAAATAACATTGGTATGGCACAGTTGGGCTGAATGGCCTGTAAGTTATGCTGTCTCAGTTACCCAGTTTAGACTGCACGAGCAATTTAACAGAAATGATGTCAGCAAGTTAATGGTCAGCAAAGGGTTAAGCATGATCCCATGTTCTATTTTTTTCATTCTCATTGGTAACAAAAAGAATTTTACTACCCAAATGGTGAATGTCTTATTTCCACCTGTGCTTGCACACTCTACACCAGCGATGTTCCACTCCCTTATCCAGCCACAGCAATGTTCATTTCCTACCTAGCTAATCCCGAGTTGCTACTCTTACAGACAGATTGTGGCCGTTCAGATTCCTGGGAAGCCTTGTCTCTGACTCTAGAGCCAGGCACAACTCTTCCTGGTGAATGTTCATGCAGTAAATGACACCCACAAAGTGTAGGTCTGTGTCAGAAAAATGTATCCATCACCTCCATGCTCTCTTCAGGGGATAGTATACAGAATTTCAGACATCCATAACTTCCTTCCTTCCCTGATCAGGATAATTCATTCTGAAAGCTGCTCTCCAGGGGTAAAACATACTCTCTCTCTCTCTCTCTCCTCCCCCTCCATGAACTGATGGTTAATAGAGTTAACTTCAAATTAAACTGTTGCAATATCCTCTACTTTGGAGAGTCTGGACGCAGACTGGGAGATCGCTTCATGGAGCACCTTAGCTTTGTCTGCCACCAGCATGGATCACTCAGTAGCCACCCTTTTCAATTCCCCAGCCAATTCCCTTACCGGCATGTCTGTCCATGGTCTCATGAACTGCCAGACTGACACCACCTGCAAATTGGAGAAACAACACCTCATATTCCATCTGGACACTGTCCAACTGGATGGCATTAACATCGACTTCTCCGGTTTCCTTTAATTCCCCCCTCCCATCTTTCCCTGTGTCTCATTTCATGTAACTCCTGATTTTTTTCTCTCCCTCTTCCCTCTGGCTCCTTTACCCCAGCTCTGCATTCACAGAGCCAAACCCCTGCAATCAATTCTCACCTTTCTTTTCTCCATATCCAGTTATCACCTTTTCACCTTTTGTCTGTTGGTCTGCACTCCTCACCCTGCTATTTATTTTATTCAGGCGCCTGCCTGCATTTTCTCATTCCTTGAGGAAAGGGTCAGGCCAGAATCGTCAGTAATCTATCTTTACCTCCTGTGGATGCTGTGACACCTGCTGAGTTCCTTCAGCATGTCTATATCACGGTATTTGCAGCCTTTCATGTTTCATTATCCATTACCTGACCATTATGTCACTCAGCCCAGGTGTGTACTCCTCTACTATCCCTAACCAATCTTGCTGCATGACAGTTTGACTTGCATTTAATTCCAATGTTAATGAATCAACTCTTGATTTTTATTGTCCAAAATTCCCCAAAATTATTAGCAATTAATATGCAACTGAGTCAATAAATGAATGGAAAACTACTTTAATTTTTTTTGTTGAAGATCTTTTTGCAGGTATTAATGATCTTAATCTTTTCAGTATCTCAAATTGAAAGGAAAATAAATAAATTTGTCCTTGTATCATTTCTGCAATGATTTCCAATGTCCCAGACAACAAAGTACTCTTTGAGGTGCAATTGTAAGGTAGGAATTGCAGTGAACAAATTGTGCATAGCAAGCTCCCACACAGATAATCCTTTCTTCGTTGTGTTTGTTTTATTTGTCATAATGGTGTCAGATGATCTTTCAAATCTATCTGAGAGGGTAGACAGGCCTCGGCTTAACCATAAGACTATAAGGCATAGGAGTGGAATCAGGTCATTTGGCCCATCAAGTCCACCCTGCCATTCCATCATGGCTGATTGACTACCCTCTCCAACCCCATTCTCCTGCCTTCTCCCTGTAACCTAGGGTTATCACTAGGATTATTCCGGGAATGAAAGGGTGAGCTTATGAGGAGCGTTTGACAGCTGTTGGCCTGTATTCATTGGAATTTAGGAAAACGAGGGGGGGTGGGGGATTGAAACATTTTGAATGTTGAAAGGCGAGGACAGAGTAATGTAGAAAGGTTGTTTTCCATGGAGGGAGAGTCTAGGACAAGAGGGCACAACTTCAGGATTGAAGGGTGTCTGCTTGGAACAGAGTTGTGGGGTAAAATCTTCAGCTAGAGGGTGGTGAATCTGTGGAATTTGTGGCCACAGGCGGTTGTGGAGGCCGGGTCATTGGCAGTGATTGATGGATTCTTGATAAGCCAGGGTATCAATGGTTATGACAAGAAGGCTGCGCAGTGGGGGCGAGTGGGGAAATGGATCCACTCATGATTAAATGGCGGTGCAGACTAGATGGGATGAATAGCCTATTTCTGCTCTTATGTCTTACGGTCTTATAACCTCTGATTCCCTTCCTCATCAAGAGCCTATCTACTTCTACCTTAACCTGTCCTTAGAAGATGCAGAAAGGATGAAGCGATCTGACATGTTTCAAAACAGTTATTGACCATGCTGTTCTTCAGTTCCTTTCTCTACAGTGTTAGTGAAGATGTTTAACCTGTCCAAATTTTGATATAAACAGGATAATATACAAAGACTAAATATTTGTTATATTGCTTGCTCTCATTCACAAGTTTGTTAAGCAATGATAAAATCATGTCCTTGTTAAAAGGAGCTGTAATTTTCCTTGCTCTTTCACTGAAAAGTGAACAATCAAGTGCTCCAATTCACTGCAATGTCAGATTCCCCCTTCCAAGCACTTAGCAAATCTTCAACAGTTAAAGTGAAATCAAGATTCAAAACCAGCAAAGTTTGACATAAAGGTACAGGCCCAATTATTCTTTTTAATGAAACCTGTTACTGTCGTTGTAGCAGGTCTTTAGGAAGTTTTGACTTGCAACCCAAACTGGCACATGGTTACAAGTTGCATGCTGGCCTAATTATGCAGACCACAGGACACTAGTTTTAGTGTCCAGAATCTGGACAGATGTTATAAATAGTTTCAGTTCAGGGATTTCCTTGGTAGAAGATTGGTGTATTAAAATAAAGATTGGTGCAGAAATTTGATAAGACCACTGCTACTGTATGCAGCTTCTATCTTCATACTCAAGGAGGGATTTGCTGGTCTTGGCTCTTGCATAGAATGGATTGGCTAGATGGATTGCTGGGATAAGGTGTTATCTTTTGAGGAGTAATTGAGTAGGCTTGGCCCGTGCTCAAGATTGAAGCATAGAAGAGAAAATGATAGGGAATGTTCAGGGATGTTGTTCATTCTGACTGGAGCGTCTGGAATCTTAGTCAAAAGATAGAGAAAGGATGAGAGAATGAACTGATCCTTCTCATTAAGCTGCTGGGCTCACCATTATCTGGTTTTCTGAAACTTCAGTGGAAATGTTGAATCTGTTTAGGTTTAGATAAATGAGACAATATCCCCAAAAGTCATAATCTCATGATACAATAGAAAAAAAAAGAATGAAAGTATTTTGTAAGTACAGTATTTAAAATAAAAACACTGGAGAAACTACAGCTGTTCATGCAGCGTCCATAGTGGGGTAAAGAAATATAACCAATGTTTCAGGCCTTCTTCAAGGTATTAGCAAAAAGCTGGCAGAGTATTTGTTGTGGGGACTTAGTTTCAGATTACATTCAAGATTCACCACAATAAATCAATGACAATCATGGAAAATGGGTTTTAACATTGTCACAGGAATGGACAATTGCCAGAATATTAGCTGGGATGAGGACTTTCAGTTCCGTAAGGAAGATGGCGTGGTTGTCCTGAGAGCTGAGGATGTTAAAGGATATTTGATTCAAGATTATGAATGACTTTGAAATTGTATGTAAGAGGCAACTGTTTCTATTGGCAAAGGCCACAAATTTAAGTTGATTGGTAAAAGCTATTGACATCAAGAGGAAATTTTTGAATTAAACTTAGTGGATGGTTATGATCTGGAATCTGTGCCTGAAAGGATGGTCAAATCAAAGCCAATAGTAATACCATATTATGTAAAAGTTGAATTTTATAGTCTATTTTTAATGTTAATTTATTTAACACCATTACATGGATACTACTTTTGACCGCAGTCTCTGCATGACTGGAGGCATCGAGAGTTCCAATGGGTGAGTGGCCGAGACCCGAGTCCACGTTCAAGGCATTGAAGTGGGCAGCCAGGACTGAGGCATGAGTTCATGGCTTGGGCCTTGGGAGCTCCAGTCTGCTGGGGGCCGAGGTGAGAGACTAGGATTCACTTTTACACGAGATGTATGGAAAATTCTAGATCGACATTTACATGGGATTGACTTTTACACGAGATGTATGGAAAATTCTAGATCGACATTTACATGGGATTGACTTTTACATGAGTATAGACGGTATTTGAAATAGAAGTGCACTTATACACCTGTACCACACTGAACATATTCTTAGTAACATCATGAAACAAAATTTGCCATGGTTTGTGTAGCGGTTAGTGTAACACCTTTACTGCACCAGTGATCAGGTCGGGGGTTCGAATCCCACGCTGTCTGTTTGAACGTTCTCACCGTGTCTGCATGGGTTTTCCCCAGGGGCTCCAGTTTCCTCCCACCGTTTGAAAAATCGTACCGTAGGTCAATTGGGTGTAAATTGAGCAGCGCAGACTAGTGGTCTGAAATAGCCTGTTACTGTGTTGTATGCCGAAATTGAAAATTTGAATTTAAAAACATTAGGTGACCAGAAGTAGGGTCAACAAATGAACTTTTAAAGAGCGTTTTAAAGGAGGAAAGGGGGACGATAATTTCAGGGCGTTTCTCTGTTGAACCCAATCTCATTGGCTCTCTCCATCACTCCCTAACTCTTAATGATTTATCCATTCTGGCCTCTTGCATATCTCAGCATTTATAAGCACATTTCACTCACTATGTGAAGGTAGCCATGTCCCTAGGCTATGACCTGAATGGAACTGAATTGTAAAAAGTGGAAAGAGAATTTGAAACACAGAGGCTCCAGATACTGGACTATTGAGCAAACAAAGAATTCCTGGAGGAACTCAGCAAGGTCAGACAGCATCCATGGGTGAAAATGGCCAGACAACATTTTGGGTCCAAACCCTTTATTGATAGAAAAAAAGAACCTGCACGTGGAGAGATCTGGTCGACAGGAAGAGCATTTTAAGATCTTTACCATTTTGAGTGGATAGGCACGAACAGGGACATTAGGTGCACAAGATTTATCAGTGAAGACACTGACGGCAGAGTCTTATAGGAGCTTCATTTGAAGCTGACAGGTGGGCTTTAAAGTGTTCAAGTCTGGGGGTAAATAAATCAACAATACAAAATATTTCTTCACAAGTCATTCAATTTGTTGCACACATACAATATTTTTGAAAGTTTTAAATGTATTTTTTAATTTAGACATGTAACAGGCCATTTTGCCCCTCAAGCCCCATGCTGCCCAATTTACACCCAATTAACCTACACTGATTTGAAGGATGGGAAGAAACCAGAGCATTTGGGGAAAACCCACGCAGACACAAGGAGAATGTACAAACTCCTTACAGACAGCACTGAATTCGAATGCTGGAACTGATCGCTGACGCTGTAACAGTCTTACGCTAACCACACGCCACCTATCGCCAACACTGTAACATTGTCACACTAACCACTACGCCACCTATCGCCGACACTGTTACAATGTCACGCTAACCACTACGCCACCAATCGCCGACATTGTAACAGTGTTACGCTAACCGCTACGCCACTGATCGCTGAGCTGTAACAGTGTTACACTAACTGCTACGCCACCGATCGCCAACGCTATAACAGTCTTATGCTAACCGCTATGCCAACCGTGCCACTCATTTTTCATTTGATGCATGTAAAATGTAGGATTTTTCTGAATTTAATAAACCAAATCAGTCTCTGTCCTTTTAAAATTTAATGCAGTATTTCGGTTAATGTTTGTGTGGATATTCAGTAAACATGAGCGTTTGGAATATTTCATGTTTTCAAAGTTACTGAGATAACTGTTTTCCTTCTCATTTCCTTCAGTAACAGACCAACTCTTTATATGTTAACTACATAATATCTTTGATTTTCTAGTGGATATTTTGTTCTATTTTGATCAGCTAAGAATTAAAATGTGGCCATTTCCATCCTGGTTTCTTACCTATCCTATTTTCTGTCACTAATTAATCGAACTGGCCATTTTTGGCTCTGTGATATGGACTGGAAAAAAATGGTAAACCTTAACTTGCAGTTACTGGTTCTGGGTTATTGGTAACGAGGAAGCGTACAGGAGTGAGATGGATCAGCTAGCTGAGCGTTGACACAACAACCTTGGACCCAATGTTAGCAAAAATAGGGAATAGATTGTGGACTTCAGGAAGGGGAAACGAGAGCACCAACCAGTCCTCATGTAGGGAACAGCAGAGGAGAGGGTAAGGAACTTCAAATTCCTGTGTTTCAACATCTTGGGGCCATCATGTCGATCCATGCATGAAGAAGGCTTACCAGCGGCTATAATTCATTAGAAGTTTGAGGAGATTTGATAAGTCACCAAAGACTTGCAAATTTCAACAAGTGTACTGTAGAGAGCATTCTGATTGGCTGCGTCATTGACGGGTATGGAGGTGCCAGTGCACAGGACAGGAAAAGGCTGCAGGGAGTTGTGAACTTGGTCAGCGCCATCACAGGCATTAATCTTCACTCCATTAAGGAGATCTTTAAGAGGCAATGCCTCAAAAAAAGCAGCCTCTACCATCAAGGAGCCCAGGCTATGGCCTCTTCTCATTGCTACTATCAAGAAAAAGGTTCAGGAGCCTGAAGACACACACACACCATGTTACAAAAACAGCTTCTTCCCCTCTGCCATCAGATTTCTGAATGGACAATGAACCAGCTCACTTTTTTTAAATCTTGTGCATTAATGATTTATTTTTTAACCTTGTATTTACGGGCCTGTAATTTATAGCAATTTTGCACCTGTAATCCACAGCCTGCTGCTGCAAAACAACACACTTCATGATTCTGATAAAAATCAATTCCTGTAACTGGGTAGGACTATTGACTTAAATGATTACAGTATTTTGCTTCCAACCTTTGCTATTTTGGGTTTCTGAAAGTCATTCGGTTGATTCCTAGGCTCAGATTTTGTGTGGAGAATCAAGAGTTGAACTAACCCATTACATTGAACTAACCTATTACAAAATGAACTTCTATCTGGCCACTCTAATATCAATTTACTGCCATCTCTTACCTCTGCTGCCAATTCTGGGGTTTACTAAAGTAGTTTGTACAATGGAAGTTTTTGACAAGTAGCTCCAGATCTCCATGGTATTCCCTTTACCTTTTCCCTTGAAGCTGTTTATTGTTAAATGTGGTTATCCTTGGGGATATCAGAAGTTGTTGTCATGAACATGTCATAAAATTTGTTGTTTTGAGGCACCATAACACTGCAAACATTGATATAAACCACCTTACAAAATAAATCTTTAAATAGGGCAAGAAAAAGTCAAACTCAGGCAGTGTCTGTGGTTTATTGTTTATTCAAAAATCTGATGGCAGAGGGAAAGTGGTTGACTTCAGACTCCTGTACCCTTTTCCCCCAGAGGATATCGTAAGGATACATTCTGCCATCAGGCCTTTACAATTTGTTCTTGGCAATGTAGGCAATGCAACCAGAGTCACATTTAATGCCCAGACCTGACTGCTCAGCAAAGCTAACGATAATTGTTCTCCATTGTAATTCATGTGGTGATGCTCTTAGGTGAAAGTTCCCACAAAGTATTTAAAAATCAGGATGTTCTATCATTTAATGTGCTTCTCTGCTGCTTCAGTCATTCTTGGAGCCTGATTTCACAGGAGGTCCGTCTTGGTGAGTGCATCCTTTTGATTATACGTCCACAGTGAGCGAGGCTGCAAGTTCAAGCAAACAGCTTTGATCTGGACGGGATCAAACTTCATGAGGCTTGAGTGAATTAAGAGATTTGCCATCACATCTGACAGTGGCTCAGACTGCGTTCTTAACCCTTAACCCGGCATTAAAGAGTACAGACAGCAGAATGGATGTTGGAGGTAGCATCAGTATATTTTTTATTTTATTGGAAAGCAACTACTTGAGCCCAAAACATCTTCATATTGATGGGTACTCTGTGCCTGTGTCCAGGGGATATTGAGAATTGAAGTGAAAACTGGATTTGGTTTGCATTGGGAAGTTATGAGATCATCGGTTTTTGATTTAAAACTAAACAAAAATGGAACATGTTTTAATGGTGAGGATCTCGGAACTGTGAGTAAGGAGGTGAGGCTATAAATGAATATAAATCAGCTAAAATTAGCAGGCAGGTACAAAGAGCATTTAAAACACCCCAATGGATTCATGAGAGGACGGGGCTACAAAGGGGAGGAAGTGGTGTTTCAGAGATATGGAGCCGAGAGATATGGAACCCAAGGAAGAATATATTGGCCTCAAAGGACTATCAGCACTGATTCAACAGAATAATACCGGATCTGAGAGGATAAATGACTGAAGCCAGGTTGCTTAAACTTGACATGTTCATTGTCGAAGATTAGGATGTTCCAAATGTTGAAAGATTTGAGAGGGTAGAATCAGAGCCAATTGGTTCTGAGTCTCTGCCCATGCTCACGTCAGCATGATTTCTTTTTATTTATGTGTGCGTGCCTGCACGATACAGGGGCTGGGTCAGAACCACCACACTTTTTAAAACCTTTCTCACCACACTGCTGCACCTCACCTCCAAAGAGCTTCCCAAAAAGCTGTAGGCTAATCAACAGGACAAATGACAGTCCATTCAGCCTGCCTCACTTCCATTCCAGCCACGGAGGTGTCCCAACATCAAATAGTGAGCTGCAGTGTCCAGGTGATGCTTACAATTGAGGAATCCAAATCATCATTGAATTCTTCATTGAAGATAATCAACTTTATATTAAATGTCTACAAAAAACACATTCTCACCTTACCAATATACAACATGGACCTCTGGCAATAAAGATCCATGATTAGACTCTGAATTATGTCACCTGCATCCAAAACTTAAGAACCAGACCTCAATGAAAGGAAGACAAATCAGATAAAATTCATGTTCTTTTTGCTTGGCCATCCAAGGAAAAGATGTTTGAAGTTCAAGACCTCAAATCTGGTGAGATTTGCACAGGTATATTGTGGGGAGAGTATTCTGTCTGGTCCCATCATTGTCTGGTACGGAGGTGCCAATGCTCAGGACAGGAGAGAAAAAAACTCCAGAGAGTTGTTAACTTGGCCAGTAACATCACAGGCAGCAGGCCTTCACTCCATCCATGACATCTACAAGAGATGGGGTCCCCCACCACCCAGGCCCCCTTCACTCTGCTACCATCGGGAAAAAGATAGAGAGGAGCCTGAAGACCAGCACTCGGTGGCATAAGGATAGCTTCTTCCCTGCTGCCATCAGATTCCTCAATGAACTCACTTCACTTCTCCCCTTTCCTCTTCTCAAATGCCATGAACACCTTTTAACTGTTGGGTGTGAACTCCTCCCCTTCTATTCTTCCCACTTTCTCTCTGGTCCTTCATGAAGATGTGGCCGCCCGCTTTTTGTTTGTACCTTGAAGACGGGCTCAGGCTCTAAAAGTCAGTCATCTCTCCTCTTGAGGCTGCGGGACCTGCTGAGTTCACTACTCTCAATACAAGGTCCATGGAGGCAGGGGGTTCCCAGGCTCTGCACCTCTGCCGTCTCGTTGGGTGGGGGATCCGGCAGCGTTCGCTTGGGCCAAGGAACAAACAAAAGCAGGTGTGGCGATGCCCGGGGCTGCATCTGCCCTCTGACTTTGCGGGTTGTATCGTTTCACATTCCCACAATGGCCACGGCTGCCTCTCTGCCCCGCAACTCCACTGCTTGGTCCTTCTTTCCGCTTTTACCTTCCTCGATAACAGTGAAGTTTATTTCCAAGTTTGGTCATCTAATCCCGCCTTTTATCCTTCTGAGTTTTGCCCTGTTTCTCATTCATCTCCGAGACATTTTAACGGCACATAGTAAATCTTATTCGCCAACTGCGAAGGGACAGGCATGTGTTGTTATCAGAGTCGCCTTTATTTCTTTGAAGCATCTTGTTGGGAAAGTGATCACCGATTCCCCTTCGTTCTGAACTCTCGGGGGACTTTTGTAAACTGTTTTTAACAATTTGAGAGGAAATTTGTTCTCTTGGTTCAAATTTATTATTCAATTTTCCTCTGACCTAAAAGAAAGTACAATAGACAATAGGAGCTGGAGTAGGCCCTTCGGCCCGTCGAGCCAGCACCAACTTTCATCGAACGAAACCACTGGGTTGCGATGCATCTCCGTGATGCTTCTGCCGGTGGCCTTTCTAGCTCATGGGCTACATTGCAGTCGAAATTGTCCAAGAGCAAAGGTCATCTTCTGAATGAAGAAAAGTCACCAGCTTCGTGTGTGCGCCCGTCCTTTCTGTTTCTAAGCTTCTCAATGGGGTTGAAAATGCCCAAGTCAATCGTGACCTCAACCAGAAGCAGAGAAGAGGCGGGAGCAGAAGGTGCCTCTCCAGCCCGGCCAGGTCCCCCCAACCCCCCACCTCAACTTCGTCTCCGCGCAGCTCATTTTCATTGATCTTGATCCCCCGACCGTCGAAATCTCAGCCTAATTATCTCATTTGCACTTTGCAGATGTGGGGTGCATTTTATGATCTCTGAACATCTTAAAATGTCCCCAAAGGGCCTCGTGTGAAGGGTTATTTTAAAAGAGATTTCGTTTTGGTGAGACAAGGGTCAAGAGACCAAGCGGGGGCAAGGTTGGCCCACTCCAATCATCCAAAAGAGAGATTCCTTGTCTATTTCTAGATGTTCATAAGTTGGTCCACAGTACTGCTTTGCTGGGTGCTAGAAACAATGCAAGTCCTAAGAGGATCAAACCTCATTTAAATCACACTTGGCGAGCAAGCTTTAGCGTTGAAGCGTCACTAACTGCGTGGCCATTGACAGTTGTTGTTGAGGAGCATCCGAGGACAGAGTAATTTGGTCCCAATAATGAAAGGAAGAGTGAAGTATTAGAGGCCTTTACCTTGTCACTGAAGATCATAAAAGGATTGTGTCAGGCAAAAGGAAATCAGCATGTGCATTTGGTTTGGGTTAAGCTGACAGGCTGTTTGCATCAAAATCGTGCTCACTGTTTAATAACAACTTGGTTACAACATCTGACACAAAAGACTAATACCTAGATCATTTTTCAAAGAAATGTCTGGCCTGACTCAATCCAGTTATGGTGCACGTCAAATAAACAGGCCTATGGTGAATTCCTTGAAAAGTTACAGTATGAAACTCCAATGGTTCCAACGCTTCCACCTTTGCTCGTAAATGTGGACAAAATGCCGATGAGTTTGGTGACCTCATGCGGTGAACTCCAGTATCTAATAAGCCTTCTCGCGTCTGTGAGGATGGACTGCGTTCTTTTTCTTTCCTGAATTATTCTTGAGATATCTTTTGAGATCATTTCAGTTTAGAATTTCTTCCCTTTTTCAATGAGCTTCTTGGTTAGTGTTGAAAGTGGCTCAGAGAAAGATGAAGGGTCATTGAGCCTGAGGCATGAGCCATCTGAGCCCATGGAAATATGTCTTTACCTAGTATGTAAAGGTAACTTTGTTTTGAACAGAACACTTTGTAATGTACACAGAGTTCCAACTTAAAATATTTTTAAATTTGTGTCAACTAAAAATGAAAAATGCTGGAAAAACCTAGCAGGCCTGACAGCATCTGTGAAATGAAGGAATAGATTTAACATTCAGATTGACGACCTTTCATCCCGTGACAAAACATCTTACAAACTTAACTAAGCTGCAATAGTCTGGAGACACAACTCATTTCCTCCTAAATGCTAACACCTGAGCAGCTCCAAGGACGGTTTATATAATGAAACCATTTCTTTGCCTCTGAAGTGATTTCATTGAGTTGTACGAACTACAAAATTGACAGGAACTCAGTAAATTGAACAGTGCAAATGTATTTCCAAACATACCAGTGTTGGATTCTGCAAAGCAATGCAATGGATTTTGCACTTGGTGTTAATCACAGTGAAACTGGCAGAAACAATACAATGCTCATCCATGAACTGTTTGCGACTTTTTTCACGCTGATTAAGGGATATCAATGAACTGAAGAGATTTCAAGGAGGGGACTTAGTCCTGCTGTTGAAAAAAAACCCAAACAGTAATCTATGAATTATTTTTCATGATGCAACAAGCCATAATTACTAATTTTAGATACCTATGTTGTAATTCCATATGGCAGATAGTTGAGCAGAAAATAGATTTGAAAATTAACCTTGGCCAAGTGCTGCTGATTGACAAAACCATGAGCATGCCAAACTCCACACTCCCATTTCAAATCTTGTGTGGTTTATCTCAACAAGAAATTCAGAAGCAGTGAGAGGTCCAGAGATGGATATAATATTTCTTCTTTACAGCTGATTTTCTAAATGACGGGAAAAGACACAGAAATGCTGGAGGAACTCAGCGGGTCTCGCAGCGTCCACAGGAGGTGACACCTTGAAGAAGATATCTTTACCTCTTGATAAATTACTGACATTTTGGGCCTGAGCCCTTCTTCAAGGTATCACCTCCTGTGGACGCTGCGAGACCCGCTGAGTTCCTCCAGCATTTCTGTGTCTTTACTACAATCTGCAGACTTGCGTGTTTCTTTCCAAATCGCTAGAAATTACATCATAGGACTGGATGTGCAGAAAATCCTTTGCTTTGATGCTTTGCTATAAGTAAGAGATGAGATGAAGCAAATCATAAATGGTAGAAGTCAGGTTATGGACTTCAATCCAGAGAGACCAATCTGAAACATGAGAATTGTGAGATACATCAACCAAACAAGTTAACATTGAAACTTAATTGACTGTGACTGAAACCTGTAATGCAACCTGCATTCTCAAAAAATTGATCTAACGATTCTATACAATAATTTGGCTTCAGGAAGAACATTTAAAGCTTGTACTTGTTTTTTGACTGTGTGATAGGACTCTCTGGTCATGGGTGACAGTGCGGCCAGAGGGAACATTGAACTATCAGAGATGAAAGTAAAAAGACAAAGCTGAAGAAACACAACCAGCAGGTCAAACAACGTACTTTATGTAGCAAAGATAACTGATGTTTGGGCTTGAGCCCTTCATCAAGGTATGGAAAAATGTCGACAGGCCTCTGAGGAGGGGTGGGGAAGAAGCATGGTCCCAAAGTCAGGGGGTAATATGTGGAGAAGGGAGGGAAGGCACAGCAGTAAGCAGGGGGAGGAGGAATGGCTAGGTGAATAGAGAGGGAAGAGAGTGGAGAGCTGAGGGGAAGAAGATCGGGAAGGAGAAGGGTGAGTAGGTTAGTAGAAAACGGGGAAGTTGATGTTAATGCCATCCACTGGAGAATGCCCTCCACTTTTGCGTTTTACTATCAGAGGTGAAATGATTTGGTCAAGATGGTAAACTGTGGCTGTATTCAGGTAGTTAAAAACAGTCTTTCATCAGTGTTTGGAGAAAGCAGAGTTCCCTCAGTGTTTTGGCCATACATTCTGTAGCTGATGAGAATAAAGTACAGCCCATTAGCTTTGAATCTTGTTGCTGTCTACTGGAGATAGCTGTTGGCAAATTGGTTCCCAGGTTTTCTTATCTTTCAGGAGACAATCATCAAAATACGTCATTAACCTGCAAATGTTTTGGGATGTCCAGCAGTTCTATAAGTAACATAAATTATGATAATAAATTACAGAGATGTGATTGTATAATTAATAAATTTGGAACTAAATATTCAAGGGATTTTGACATTTCAAAAGGACAGATAATAATAAATGACGATATAATTCTGACATTGAAGGATGATCTTAGCTTGGAAGGTCAGGAGATAAGTTGAACCATGAGTGGCAATCTCAGGACAAGAAAAAACTCCAGAGGGCTGTTAAAGGGGCCTGCGACATCACGAGCACCAGTCTTTACACCATCGAGGACATCTACAAGTGTCTTCAGAAAGCAGCCTCTATCCTCCAGGATCCCCACCACCCAGGTCATGCCCTCTTCACTGCTACCATCAGGAAAAGTGTACATGAACCTGAAGACGAGCACTCAGTGGCACAAGGACAGCTTCTTCCCCGCTGCCATCAGATTCCTGAACGAATAATGAAGTGCAGGCACTGCCTCACTTTGACTTTTTCTTGCCCTATTTTTATTTATTTTTGTAAGGTGGTTTATATGAGCGTTTGCACTGTGAGGCTGCCACAAAACAACAAATTTCATGACCTGTTCATGACAATAAATTCTGATTCAATCAATGATAGATAGTGACCCCACAGAGGTAGAGAACGGGAAACTGCTAGGGATAATTAGTAGGTCAACGGTAAAACTGCAGATACTGGAATCTGAACCAAGACCAGAGTGCTGGGAGAACTCGGTGGTCAAGTAGAATCTGGGAATGGAGAAACCACTTAACCAGATCAAAGACCCTGCATCAGAACTAAGAAAGAGAGAGAGGAAGTTAGTCTAAGTATCAAAGAAAGTGGAGGAAGGCAATGTGAGGTAGAACTGAGAGTGTCAGGAACTGAATTAAATGATCGACTGCCAGTGAGCGGAGATTACTTTTTTAAAATACTTTATTTAAAATTTTAAAGTGGAGATTAATCTTATTCAGTCCATGCAAGGTAGGGGAGTCTAGGACAAGAGCACAACCTCAGGACAGAAGGGTGCCCATTTAAATACGGAGGAACTTCCTTTGCCAGAGAGTGGCCACGGGCAGCTATAGAGGCCCTGTCGTTGGGTGTATTTAAGGCAGAGTTTAATAGGTATCTAAATAGCCAGGGTATCAAAGGTTATGGGGAGAAGGCAGGAGAGTTGGGCTGAGTGGGAGAATGGATCAGCTCATTCTCGATGGGCCAAATACATCCTTCTGCTCCTATATCTACGGCCAGTGTGCAGCTAATGTGAAGTTTGGATGATGTGGTACACTCAGGGCAATTGGGACTCCTTGAGCAGGCCATGCTGTCCAACTGAGAGAAAAATGAGGGAGAAGAATGGCACGTACAGACAACCACTCCTGATTCAAACGGGAAGAAAGAGTAGGTTTTCTGACATTGAAAAATTAATGACCGAGCCTTGCTGGCTACAATGAGCCCAGATGAAAGATGAGGTATTGTTCCTCAAGATTAGAAGTGATTGGAGTGGGAACAATTTAAATGCTCACTGAAAGCAGCTTTACCTTTGGAGAGAGTCATATCAATACTTATCATACAAAACAGAGGCAGGATGCTTGACAGACCTGTAAAATTTCAACACTTTGTGCCCACATGATGGGAAATGTTGCACTTTACAATTTATGTAAATATCTAGAGAGGGGTTTAGTTCCATTGATCTTGCACTTAAACTAAGCTATTCTTCAGTTCAGGTGACTTGTCGTTTGGCGCAGGCAATCGTGTCTCTCCATCCGTCGTGGTCTCTGACCCTCAAATTGTAGCTGTTGCCTCCCCGGTTTCTAACCATGATGTTAATCCATCTATCATTTTAATTTTCTATCTGCCTCGGCTTCTTTTTCCTTCCAGCTTTCCCGCTGTAACTAAATGTTCTAATGCATCTCTTCACATGATGTGTCCAAAAAATTTTGATTGCTGTTTTTTATTCTTTTAAGTAATGTATGTTTTGTACAAGCTACTCTATGACACAAATAATATTCGTAAGTGTTAAAGATTTATTATTTTAAGATTGCAGAATCCTAAAGGCACACATGGAAACCTTTTAGCCCTTTGAAAGAGTTTTCCATTTAAACCCACTTGCCTGCTTTTTGCCCACAGTTGCTACTAATGTTTCCATTTTAAAGTATTTATCCAATTCCTTCAGAATATTAATCAAACCTACTTCCATCACCCCTTCAGGTAGCACATTTGGATCATAACTACACACAAAAATAATTCTCAAGTCACAGCTGGAGCTTTTTGGAGATTAATTTAGGCCAGGGGTGGCCAAACTACAGGCCGCGGGTCCACTGCAGCCCATTGGCCGTTTCTAAGCGCCCGTTAAAACCTAGTCTTTAACAATAAATTGCACTGCATGTACATTGCACTTCTTTGTTTCAACACTAGATGCCGCTACCATTTTTGAACAACTACTAGACTGACCATTGAAATGTTCCTCATTGATTAAAACGTTTACCTCAGTTTAAAAAATACCTTTGATCTAAAAGCAGATTTTTCTTGCAGTGTAAATGGTTAAAAACTGCTGGGTTTAATATTGTTTGGCTGTGACTCCTTATATTTTCTTGTATGTGGCCCACAACCAAAAAAGTCTCCCTCCACCCTCCCCCCCCTTGATTTAGAGAAAGTAGCAGCTCAATTGCATACATAGCATAGCAGCAAGACAGCAGCAAAATAATAAATGCTGTTAAAAATTAAACACTTAAAATTAATTTGTGTGAAAGGCGCGGTTCTTCCCGATTTAACAAACCCACCTTCCAGCCTTGGTGATGATCATTTCTGTCCCAGCTTCATGAAATTTCTTCCAAAGTTCCTTTTCATGGAGATAAACTTTGATGTTTTCTATGCTCTGGAAGTGAATGGATCTCTTTAGTCTATTGTGTAAAACAATAATTCCAATTCCAATGGCAATAGGCTAACGTTTTAAACATTCTGTGATCAATGAATAGAATGGTTGATGAAATCTCATTGACAAGATCCTTTGATTGTTTCTCCAGTAATGATTGTAGAATGCTCAATCCCTCCTCAGTCCTAGACAACATTCAGGCTCATTAGTAGCAGGAAACAATGCACCACAGAAATTCTAGACAATGACCATGTCATTCAGGAAGGTCCAAATCACTTACCCATTCAATATTTAATGGTGTAACTGCTCCCATTTGCGGCAGTCACCATTTGACCATGAGCTTATCTGGATCATCGTGTCGAGGAGAGTGGGTCAGAAGCTGTTGGAGGTGCCTCACCTCCTGACATGACAAATATTTCCCACCACCTACAAGGCACTAGTCATGACAGAGATGGGGCACTCTCCACTTGCCTGGATAAGTGCAGTTCAAAGAATTCTCAGGAGCTCAACAGTTTTCAGGACAAAGCAGTGCACTACTCACCTGTAGTGCTCTAACTTCACTTCCTTAAGGGTGGCATGGTTAGCATAGCAGTTGGCTCAACGCTGTTACAGCACCAACGACAGGGACTGAGGTTCAAATCCGACACTGTCTATAAGGAGTTTGTTCTCTCTCTCCCCATGCCTGTGTGGGTTTCCTCCAGATGCTCCGATTTCCTCCCACTCTTCCAAATGTACTGGGGTTGTAAGTCAAATGAACAACACAGGCTCATGGGCTGAAAGGACCTGTTTCTCTGCCGTATGTTTAAATTTAACCTGTGATCTCTGCTGCCAAGGAGAAAAAGGTGTAAGGAGACCTCTCCACAACCTTACACAATCGTGACTTGGAAGTCCTTCAAACTCCCTCCCAAAGGCATGGTGGGAGTATCTTCACCAGCGGGACTACAACCATTCAAGAGGATGGCTCACCACTACCTTTTCAAGGATCATCAGGGATGGGCAATAAATGACTGCCTATCAGTGATAGCCACAACATGAAGAATTTTTTTTAAACTGAAATATATAAATTGCTTTTTGGCAAATGATACAGATTGGAGTTCTGAGAAACTTTGATCAAATTCATAGTGGAAAGTCACCAACAATCTAATCTGATTGCCCATTACACCAGTGACCTTGAATCCATGAAGCAGATCGTTTTACTCTCTATCCTTGATGCTACCCTATTATGGAATGAAAATGGGAATAAAAAATTGTATCAATGTTTTAACCGAGACTGCAATGAGGGAGATAAAAAGGGGAGATTAAAGTATTGACTGATGATGATCAAATTGAATAATGGAAGATGGGTTCTGGAGGTGAATTGGCTTCCTTCTGTGTATTAAGGGGAAGAAATCTGAATGAGGCAATCAGTTGGAGTGTATCATGATCTGCTCAGGTTTCTGATGCTTCAAGCTGAACTGGAGTCTTGTGTGGCTGCAGAGGTCAAGGGAGGTAAATCCGTGGATACTCAGTGACTGTGGGGGAGCTCTTTTGCTTCTCATTCTCTGACAGTAAGTGGCGCCAGGCAATGCTAATGGTGATTCTTTGCATTTTGACAGACTAAAGGCAATTTTGTGTAATATCGCTTTTCTGTTTCATTACATGACAATAAATAGTATCTGATCTGATAAGTTTGGCCAGAGTCAAACCTATCAGAGAATAAAAACAAGCTTCACCCATAAAAGGGCTTCCTTTGTACAAACCCTTGCTCATCAATGTATATCCTGTCGACAAGTATAAATTATAGTATGAAATACTCTCCATCTTTCAACTTTGACTTTATCTCCAGTGTTTGGACTTCTTCCCAGGGTGGTTGTTGGACAAGCACATGCTTGTGAGACTGTTTGTTTTATCATTGGTTTCGAAATGGATTTAAATATATATATTTTGTATCTCTTATTATATTGCCATTTCACCTCTGGGACCAATATATAAAGCCAGCCATGGCTGTAAAAATAAGTTGAGGCCTTTTGTGAGCATACTGTAGAGGCATTGGGTCACATTTACAAGGGACTATTAACAGTGGCCTCTCCCAATGAGGGGTGAATTTAGGGCATTATATTCAGAGCAGATGACAACATTTCAAATGTGCCATTGTGCAGAACTGATCAGTAAATGAATAAATCAATAAATGGCATCTTGAAGAAAGCACTTCAGCAATTCTACTTCCTCAGGAGTTTGAGGTTCAGTAGGACACCAGGAACACTGACAAATATCTGCAGAAATGTGGTGGAAAGTGTGCTGACTGGTATGAGGACATCAATACCCTTGAGGGTAAAGCCCTCCAAAAGGTAGTGGACGCAGCCCAGGACATCACAGGTAAAACCCTCCCCACTATTGAGAACATCTACAGGGAGCATAGCTGTTGGAGAACAGCAGCGATCAAGGATCCACAACTCTCAGCGCATGCTCTGTTCTCGCTGCTGTCATCAGGAAAGAGGTATCGATGCCACAAGATTCACACCACCAGGTTCAGGAACCTCCACCATCAGATTCCTCAACAACCAACTCAATCAGGGACTCCTTTAAGGACTTGTGTACTTTTTTTTACATTCGGTATCTGTATACGGTTTCTTTATTATCTACCTGTGTACAGTTTTTTTGTTTGCAGTAATAAGTGGTCATTCTGCCTCACCTGCAGAGAAAGAATCTCTGGGTTGGATGGGATGGCATGTATGTACTCTGACAATAAATTTGAAATCTAACTGAGGACAATCTCAACAACCAAGTAATGTAACTTCATAGGTAGTCATCTAGGATAATTCCTCCAAATCCTCTTCTTTTTTTATTGAATAATTTTGTATTATAATGAGGAATGTTCTAAAGCCACAGGTTTTTAAAGTTTCTCCCTCTGGGTAAAACTGTTTCCAATCTGCCCAGAGCCAAAGGTATTTCAATAAATATCTTGCACTGAATTTGAAGTATTTCCCCATGGTCTTCTAGTATTTTAAACATATACACACACATAGTAAATCCCCTGATATTTGGCACCTATGGGGATTGATAGATGCCAGATAAGTGAATTTTGCAGATGCTTAAGATTGCTTGTTCTTTGGGACCTGATCGTTAGGGTGTGCCAATTTTAAACCTCCGTATTTTTTTTACCAATTTATTTTCAGCATTTTTTTTTGCCTTTTGCTTAAGACTGCCAGTTGACTGAATTCCCAATAATGGGGACCCCACTTGCTTTTTTACCCTTCAATGTAATTTGGGGCTTGTGGAGGTCACATTATCACCCCCTGGCCTGTGCTTCTCCCTCCCCGTATGTCGTCATGGTGAAGATTACCCTCAAGCAGTGGATGCTTCTCTTGGTCGTCAGTCATTGCCTGACCATTAAGTCTACAACTTCAGTTGCACAACTGTTGTTATTGTTAGGGCCTGACTCAGAGTTTTCTGATGGACCTGACCCAGAGTACTCCATTGTACCCTGTTCTCTGTTTGTTCCCAATCCCATCCCCTTGCCTGGGACAATGGTTAGGGTCAGCATTCTCCAGCCTAGAATGCACACCCTGGGCTGCTGCCAGATTCTGAGCCCATTTTCTAAAATCCACATCTGGTTTCATCATTGAAATATTTGACACCTCAACAAGTTTTCTCAATCAATTAATTTTTCTAAAATCTTGCCAAGCCTTCCATTTGCTTAAAATCCTAATTTCCAATCACAAAATTGTTATACCAGTTTGCCATGGGCCAGATGCTTTTGTTCCACATCTCTCAGCATATCAAGCTTGTACTTGGCTATCCATGAATCCTTCTTCCCTTTCTAACCAATGTAATCTTCACATTCTCTCCTTTCCCAGTGAGTACACTCCCTGTCCCTTCATTTAGTTGAGAAAAACTTCTTTAACCACTTTCCCGCCCTAAATTGCATTTCAACCTCTTGTGTCCTCCTTGTAGAGGACTCCAACTGATCTCAGACCAACCTTTCTGCATCCCCTGACCTGCACCCTCCCCCACTCCTGTGATGCAATAATGTGTTAAACAGGAAAGTCTGCAGACGCTGTGGTTGTAGGGCCATACGCAAAAACTGTTGGAGAAACTTAGCAGGTCATGAAGTATGTATAGGAAGCAAAGGGTAACCAATGCTTTGGACTTGAGCCCTTCATCAAGGTATTTGGCTGGTTTGTATATTTTACTCTCTCTCTAAATCATAAATTTAGAAACTGGAGTTAAGTATTCTAGAATGCCTGAAGTGGAAAGGGTTAGGAACTTCAAGTTCCTGGAGTTGACATCTCTGAAGATCTATCCTGGGGTCAGTGAGCTTTCTTTATGATTGGAGCTATACATCATGAGGAATTTGTGGACATTTAGTACATCACCCAAGACTCTTGCCAATTTCTACGGAGAGCCTTCTTGCTAGTTGCATCCCTGTCTAGTATGGAGGTCCTCAGGCACAAGACAGGAAAAGACTAAGGAGGGTTGTGAACTCAGCCAGCGCCATCACGGGCATCAGCCTTCACTCCAGTAAGGACGCATATCAGAGGTGACGTCTCAAGAAAACATCTTCTATCCTCATGGTCCCCCACCACACAGGCCATGCCTTCTTCTCACTGCTATCATCAGGAAAGAGGTACAGGAGCCTGAAGATGGGTCAAAAATAGCTTCTTCCCCTCTGCCATCAGATTTCAGAATAGACAATGAACCACTGATACTACCTCATTTTCACTTCTTTTGTACTAATTTCTTTAAATGTAATTTAGTGCAATTTTGCGCCTGAAATGCTGCTGCAAAACAACAAATTTCGTGACGTTCATGGGTCGTGTGGCCTTCATCTGGAACCTAGTGGGAATGTGGATTGCAGAGAGCCAACTGACCTCTCCGTCTGGAATCTAGTCAGAAATCGCATCACCTGCCAATTAAGGTTGGACTCTACCTGACCATTGGCCTCTTAAATCACCTAGTGATTACCTGTGCCAGACTCTCCAATTTACTGCATTATAAATTCCACCACGTATGGTAGTTCTTTCCCTTTAGATCTTCGGCCCTGAGACTAACCCAACTGTGGACCACACTGGAGGAATTGCTTGTAAGGTGTGCACGACATAGGGATCATGGCTGTAGATAGGATCTGAGCCATGCCCACATTAGACAAGGAACGGCAGGTAGACATTAGACAAGGAACTGTAATCCTTGCTTATGAGAAGTCCGCTGGTATCGGCAGTATTAAGTCCGCTGGTATCGGCAGTATTAAGTCCGATGTGACTGGTTGCACTGTGTTGTGTGATTGAGAATACTTGTGTTGTTGTCCCTGATGCGATCCCCTTGTGTGTGTTTCGATAAGGATTATTTCTGCATTCAGCCTATGTTCCAACCTGCTATTCTTTGAACCCACCGAACTTTTCCCTTCTGAAACAACATTGACGTTAAATTCTGATTCCTGGAACATGAAATATCGCAGAAGTGTACAGAACACATTTTATCCTGCTGTTATTCAGTGATTAAGGTGAATTTGTGCAAATCATATGCACGGAATTCACAATTTTGGTGTTTGGTAGTTGTGGTGGACACAGGTTCTCTTGAAACTTGTATTCCAATTTTCACAATGTTTTTCCAAGTTATTTGTTTACAGGAAGATATTACATTGTTAATGGATGCAGACGCCACTGCAATGTTGTCCTTTATTATTCTCCTGAAGTTCCCAGAATTAAAAGGCAGCGAGGATCCAACAGTGTATGACTGTCTACAGTCACATATGAACCATAGTGGGTAAGGACAGCAGATTTCCTTCCTGGAAAGATTTTATTGAAACAGTGGTGTTTTTTCTTTAAGTTATGGATTTATTTAATTACATGAACTTAAATTCTCTGTGGGCTGAATGGACCAGGTCTACAGGACTAGGCTACTGCCTTGTTTCAGAGAAAGAAAGTTTCCAGATTTTCCTTTTAATTGAAATTCTTTTCTAGCTCTCTGTGTTTCTATTTTCAGCTCCATTCCCACAAGCTAAAGCTCAGGTTACTCCCAGATCACCATCGGACTCTCAGCAGACTAGTGAAGAGTTGGCCCACGTTACACTGGAAAGGATGACACTGCCTGTGGTTTAACAGACTTGTTTCTGTAGGCCCATTAACTGAGAGGTTTGATAAATCCAGTGGAAGGTTCTCCAAATCCAAGCCAGACATGGACACCCATGTTTACCAGGAGAGATAGGGGTGTATTGAAAGAGAAGAGCTGGTCTCGGCCTCTGAAGTTAAAGGAAATCATTGGTTTGTATTGTCGAACTATTTATGAAGACATAATGGTGTAGTGTGTTGCTGAGGCAACGATAATATTGGGGGAAATTGACCACGTCTCCTGAAGTGCCCTGGCCTCCTTCACCGTGATCCTAAAATACCACAAGATCTGTTTGTGGAAGAAACCAGCAACGTTGAAGCTGAAAGAACATCTTGTATAGTCTCAAAATTGTTATTGTTGCTAGGGTCGGATCCAAACAACTATAGATGGCAAATCAAGGGAGGTTATTGTTGAAGAAGTAGATATTAAGGACTATACACTAAAATTTTTGTCATGTGCAATTCAAGCCACGAGCAGCCTTAAGCAACCAGCAAAAAAATAAATTGTGGAAAATAAATGGGTAAAAAAATACAGGTTTAAAATTGACGCGCCTCGTTGTTCGTTCTCCGTTCACGCAACAAGCAGTGTCAAGCAACTGGAAAATTCCCTTTTTACTTTAATAAGATGAAAGGGGTAGAGGAGAGTAAGTGTGTGGGAGGGAGATGACTGAGAGTGCAGCCTCCAACAAGAACGGAAGATCCAAGAGGGATCCTAAAGTGGTAGAATTTGTTGCTCAGCGAGAAAATTAAGAATTTTCTAGTGGAGAGAAAAGATTTTGAAAATAGAAAATGCTGGAAACACCCAGCAGCTCAATCAGCATCTGTAGAGAGAGATCAGTTTCTGGTTGGAGACCCTTCAGCAGAATGAGAACCCTCAGCTTTTATTTTGTTTTTATTCCCTGAGTGCGAGGTCTGGGAATGGTTCAACTTGATTTGAAACCTATTCTTCTATGGACTTGTTCCTCCCAAGCATCTGACTTCCTTCATTTCTACAACACAAACAAAATTCTGAGTCAAGGGTATTGCTCAAGTTCAGGTCAAAGTACAGAAAGACACTTCAATGCACCTTTGTGGTCTGTTGAGCAGAATCCATGGTGGGGGCGGTGGGGGGGGGGGGGGGAGAAAGAGAAGAAAATAAGGGATGAATCTTTGCAGGAGAGAACAGTCTTCCAACCAAACCCATGTTATTCTTGTGGCAAAAGGAGAACTGAAACTCTCTTACCTGGTCAGGATCCTGCCCCTGTGGGCTGCCTGGAGACATGCTACTGGCTCCCAGAGCTCCGTGCACTGGGGATTGCACATTGTGTTCTTGGTGTCCATCCACTTGAACTGCTGGATAGCTGTCCTCACTTTCTGGAGCACTCTTTTCTTGCAGCATCTCCTAATGAAACAGCACAGAAGCACTCACTATGAGACATTAACATAGATGGCTGCTCGGATCAAATGGATACTCTCCAGTAATATGCATGAATGGGCCATATATTACTTAATTCTCATCTGTGACTATCATCAACTAACTCCCTGGTGAGTCCTAATTCATGGGTTGGTCAGTGGTGAGTTTGAGTCCACACTTAGATGTTTAATCACCTGTGGTTTTGGAGAATGAAGATCAGCCATTTGATGAGACTGATCCTGTCCCTGAAGCTCTCACCTGTCTGCTCTCAGGTGAGAGTTGGGTGAACAATAAGCAATTCTGGAGTATATTATGCCTGTGCTATTTGGAGCTCATACCCCAACCTTCCATCTCCTATCTTGAGGTCTAAGTCCCTGTACTTATTCAGTTGTGAAATCGCCGGTTCTACGATAGACATTCCCCAGCAGCCATTGATCCGGTTTCATTTGATGTTTGAGCTCATGTTGACTTCCTTCATCACAGTTAGCACCACACTATTGCAGCACCAGTGACCCGATTCAAATCCGGCACTGTCTGTAAGGAGTTTGTACATTTTCCCCATGTCTGCGTGAGTTTACTCTGGTTTTATCCCACCCTTCAAAAATGTTCTTTAATTGGAGTACATGGGTGGCATGGGCTCGTTGGCTGGAAGGGCCTGTTATCCTGCTGCATGTCCAAATTTAAAAATTCTCTTGAAATTTATTCCACAAGAAATAAAATCTCTGATGTTATCTATCCTTGATTCAAGCTGATGCATTTTTCACATGGCCTCTTCCCTCTGTAGTTCATTGCTCAAATGTTGCATTTCCTTTACTTTATATTTGTTTGGAGATTCTACGTCGAACCACAGTTGTTGTCTAGGCTAGGTCCAGTTTTCAGGCTGCTTGCATTCAAATCATTCCCTATCTGTGATCAGGCTATAAGATTTAAAGTGAAACACACTGATGGAAGGTCACCTGACATTAATTGGCTGTTTGGGAGAAACAACCTATAGTTTTATCTTTTTTTCTTGTGTATTGTGTGCTTTATGTTCTGGGAGGCTACAGCAAGTAAGATTTTCAATCCATCTGTACATTGTACTTGTGTATATGACAATAATCTTAATTCATTCATCACAGCATTCAATGTCTACACATAGCTGTCAAACTGAACAATTTCAATATCCATTAACAGTAACTAGCAAATTTAATTTTTAATTTTAATTTCAACATACAGCATGGTAACAGGCCCATTCGTCCCACACACCTGCACTGTCCAATTACACCCAATTGACCTAAGGCCCCGGTACATTTTGAAGGGTGGGAGGAAACCCATGCAGACACAGGGAGTGCGTACAAACTTCTTACAGGCAGCACAGGGTTGGAAGCTCTGGTCTTGATCACTGGCGCTGTAACTGTATTGTCTTAACTGCTACACTAACCATGTCTTCTTTCTCTTCTTCTTTGGCTTGGCTTCGTGGATGAAGATTTATGGAGGGGTAATGTCCACGTCAGCTGCAGGCTCGTTTGTGGCTGACAGTCCGATGCGGGACAGGCAGACAGGGTTGCAGCGGTTGCAAGGGAAAATTGGTGGGTTGGGGTTGGGTGTTGGGTTTTTCCTCCTTTGTCTTTTGACAGTGAGGTGGGCTCTGCGGTCTTCTTCAAAGGAGGTTGCTTCCCGCCGAACTGTGAGGTGCCAAGATGCACGGTTTGAGGCGATATCAGCCCACTGGCGATGGTCAATGTGGCAGGTTACACTTTAAATCATATTTATAAACCAATTGGCAATTAAATTTTTATGCAACAAATTTAATGATGTCCTGCAATACACTGTCTGAAGAGGTGCTGATATCAAAATCGACAACCTTATTTAAAAGCCTTAGGATTGCCTTCAAAGTTCCTCGTCCCTCCCCTCCTACAGAAGAGTATGTTGTCCCTTGAGAAATGAGGATGACTTTACAAATCCAGTAAAATCCTTCCTCACTGCAGCCATGCAGGTACGTCAGACATGCCAACAAAAGTAGAGTGAATTACATTAACCATAATGAACAAAAATAATCAGAAGGTATAAATGGATAGATCAATAAATATTCACAGCTGCAGTTAGAACAAAAGGAATGTAAAGTTTTGATCGTGCACAGGTCTGGGGTTGTTTATTAGGGTAGTTTATTAGGTTCAAGACCCTAATAGCTGTTGGGGGAAAATAATTGTCCTTGAAGCAAAAAGTGCTGGACCTCAGGCTTCTGTACCTTCTGCCCAAAGATAACAGCAAGAATAGGTTGACCAAGGTAAAGGGGATCCTTTACAATGGAAGCTATTAAATGGCAGAGCAGGCTTGATGGGCCAGATGGCCTACTCCTCTCCTTGTGCTTTTATGTTCTGCCTTGTGGCACCACCTCATGCAGATGTCTTCAGAGGATAGGAGCTCAGTGCCCGTGATAGGCATTGCCAGGTTTCCACTTTCTGCAGCCTTCTGTATTCCTGGGCACTCAAATTTTCAAAACCAGTCCGTGATGCAGCCAGTCAGTAGATTTTCCACAGTTCACCTGCAGAAGATGTATAGAATATTCAAAGGCAAGCCGAATTGCCTCGGGTGTTTTAGTAAGTAGAAGCGTTGGTGACCTTGATGTCCTGGTTTCTGAAGTGGATTCCCAGAACTTGGAAGGAACTAATCCTATCCACCGCTGACCTGCCAGTGAAAGCAGGTGCATGGTCCCAATACTTCCTTTCCCAAAGTCCACAAGCAGCTCCTTGGTCTTGCTGACATTGAGAGAAGGTTGTTGTTTTGGTGTCACCCAACCACAGATTCTCGATGTCTATCATTTGAATGGGTCCAGTGAAAGCTCTGCTGGATCGAGATTCCAAGAATGAATGCAAGGTTGATGCCAAGTAAAACTCTGACCTCTGGAAATTCAGATGCACAGCTAGTAGATGCCAAGAAAAATAAGCAACTAGAGTGTCACAGATCACATGATCTCAGTCCAGGTGTAAGGCCATTTGTAAGTACTTGTGTTCATTTTTTAAAAGTATGATATCAGCAATGTGACTGAAGTGAGCACAAGTGCCAAGAAATTATGCAAAATTCTCAAAGCCTGAATAGAGCAGAATGTGTGGGTCCATACCAGCTGTCACAAAGTAGGGTGTCAGTCCATGTATGGTCTCACCACGAAGGGAGTCGCTCTGTGTCAAGTGTCAGTCTCTGCCCCTGAAGGAGTGTTCTCCTCTCTGAGGCAAAACATTGTGTGTTCAAACCCCACTTGAAAGATTTGATCACATCAATGAACCCAGAACTCCTGTTCAGTACAAAGGGAGGGCAAGACTGGTGAAACCCTGGCAAATTTCTACAGATGTGTGGTAGAAAGTGTGCTGACTGGCTGAACCATAGTCTGGTATGGGGACACCAATACCCCTGAGTGGAAAGCCTTGCAAGAGGTAGTGGACACAGCACAAAGCCTTCCCCACCATTGAGAATATGTGGTAAATTGGATCAACAAGTTTGCCGATGACACAAAGCTAGGTGTTGTGGACAGCAAGGGAAATTTTCAAAGCTTGTAGAGTATCTGGACCAATTTGGAGAATGAACCAAACACTGGCAAATGGAGTTTAATGCAGACAAGTGTGAGGAGATGCATTTTGGAAGGGCAAACCAAGGTAGGACATAGTAAATGGTAGGGCAACTGAGGAGTGTAGAGGAGCAGAGAGATCTGGGAATACAGATACCTTGTTCCCTGAAGGCGGCCTCACATGTGGACAGGGTTGTAAAGAAAGCTTTTGGTATCTCAGCCTTTATAAATCAAAGTATCGAGTATAGGAGTTGGGATGTTTTGTTGAAGTTGTTTAAGACATCGGTGAGACCAAATTTGGAATATTGTGTGGAATTCTGGTAGCCTAACTGCAGGAAAGATATCAATAAGATTGAAAAAGTGCAAAGAAGATTTACTAGGATGTTGCCAGGTCAGCAGAGTTGAGTGACAGGGAAAGATTAAACAGGTTAGGACTTTATTCCTTGGAGCGAAGAAGAATGAAGGGAGATTTAATTGAGTTTTACAAGATTTTGAGAGGTATAGACAGAGTGGATGTGAGTAGGCTTTTTCCACTTAGATTGGGGGAGATCAATATGGGGGGGGGGGTCATAGTTTTAAGCTGAAAGGGGAAAGGTTTAGGAGGAACATTAGGGAAAAGCTCTACACGCAGAAAGTAGAATGAGCTGCCATCTGATGTGGTGAATATGGGCTCCATCTTGAGTTTTAAAAATAGATTGGATAGATCATGGATGGGAGAGGTCTGGAAGGTTATGGAGTGGGAGCAGATCAGTGGGACTAGCGAAATGGTGGTTGGCACAGACTAGAGGGACTGAATGGCCTGTTTTCTGCGCTGTAGTGTTCTGTAGTTCTATCTACAGGGAACACTGCCATCAGAGAACTACAGCAATCATCAAGGATCCACTCCACCCAACACACGCTGTTCTTGTGCTGCCATCAGGAAAGGGGTATCGGTGCCATAGACTTGCACCACTAGGTTCAGGAACAGCTGCTCCCCCTCCACCATCAGACTCCTAAACAACAAACTCAACCAGGGACTCATTTAAGGACTTGTGCACTTTATTGATTTTTTTTCTCTCTGAATTATACAGTCAGTTTGTTTACATTTCTTTATTTCTTTACATGTGTATGTTGGGTACACATATTTTGGCACCATCAGTGAGAGGTAATTCTGCTTTGCCCATAGGAAAAAGAATCTCAGGGTTGTATGAGGTGACATGTATATATTCTGACAATAAATCTGAAATTATTGAATGAGCCCTCATCTCTGTCTCTGCAAAATGGAGCAACGTCTTTGAAAAAGACAAGGAATGTGCCCTGGTGTCCAAGCCAAAGTTGCCCGCAATCAGTAACATTAAAAACAGACAAACTGGCGCTTTTCTCATTTCTTTGTTTGTGGAAGTTGAACATTGTTTTTCCAACCTGACAACAGGGCCTTTCTCTCATTTAGTACACCCTGGGTGTACCGCCATTTGGGATATAAAAGGTCATGAAAGATGCTTGCTTCCTTTCTTGTGTGATTGATAATCTCATTCAGAAACAGTGCCAGGGATTGGCCCCCTCTCATAATGTATTCCTGTTCCCAACACATTGCAAAGACACAGACCATTAGCTTGTTGGCTATTAGTTAACACCTGGGGCTTCCTCAAAGAATGAAAACCTTTGCAAAAGCAGAACAGAAGAAAAAAATATATAAAATCACCTGGTTACAAACATTTTCTTGAAGTGAATGTTGGTGCCAGGATATCCTGGAGCATTTTCATTAGTTGCCAATGTGCTCTGAATTAATTATGGTCCTGCTGCTTGTGAACAGAACCCACTAATTCTGTTCTTTTAACTGAGCAGTTTCCAGATTTGATCACTGGGGAATAAGGAATAACAGCTTTGCTCCTTCTCATGGTTTTTTGCAGATTGCTCATTAATTGGAAACCCATTTCAATGCACTTCACAGCTTTCCCAATTGCTGAAAGTCTAATCACACTTCCCAATGTAGTGGGCTTCCAACCCGGGTCCTGCCTTCACCCCATTTTACTACCAGCATTCGCCACATCCTGGTATGCTGGAGGGTTCAAGATTAAATGGAAGAGTCAGTGCCACATAGAGCATCACAGAGTCAAGGAGCTTGGAGGAGGCCCTTCAGTCCAACTTGTCCATGCCAACCCAGTTGGCTTCTGGGCTAGTCTTGTTTGCCTAAATTTAGTCCTTATCCTTCTAAGCCTTTCCAAATGTGCCCACTTCTGCAGTTTCCTCTGATGGTTTGTTCCAGATACAGACCACCCTCTCAGTGAGAAATTTGCCCTCCGTTCCCTCTCAAATTTCTCCCTTCTCCTTCAACCTTTGGCTGGTCTGAAATTATTTACCCTGTGAGCATTTGCTTTATCCAGCCACCTTGGTTTTATAAAATTACTCCTGAGCCTTCTACACTCTGGAAATAAAGATCCAGCTACCCATCCTCTCCCCTTAACTCAAGTCTTCAGTGGCGGCAACATCCTGATGAATCTTCCAATTTACATTACATTCCTCATGTTCCCCTAATTTAAATTTAACGTCATTTTTCTTTCTAACTATCCAGAACTCTTCATATCATCTTGCACTAGTAACTTTCTTCACTTTTGCAGTCAGTTTTTTGTGTCATCTGCAAACCTCTTTCTCATACCTCCTATGTTGCAATCTGAATCAGTAAAATATCCTACTCCAACAACAATCCAAGTATTGAGCCATTTCCCAATTGCAAGAACACCTGATGGTGGTCACTCTGTTCTTCCTACCACTGACCCAGCTCAAGGCCAAATTTGCCTCTCTCCTATGGATCACTTGGTTTTTACTTCATTAATAACTGCCACAATGGGACCAGGACAAAAGCCTTGCCAAAATCTACATGCATACAAAATTGAACACACTGACTTCATGGATCCTCCCACATTACATCTTCAAAAAAAATCAACCAAGTTCTGGGATCCTTACTCTGTGATTTTTTAAAAATATATATCCTAGATGAAGAAGGGGAAGGATGGGTCAGTAAGTTTGAGGATGATACGAAGATTGGAGGAGTTGTGGATAGTGTTGAAGGTTGTCATAGGTTATAAAAGAATAGATAAACAGGATGCAGAGTTGGCCAAAATATGGCTGATGAATGATGAAGATCCGAATAAGTGTAAGATGATGTGATGCATTTTGGGAGGTCAAACCAGAAGGCTGAGTTACAGGGTTAATGGTTGGATACTTAACAGTGTGGAGGTACAGAGAGACCTTGAGGTCAAAATCCATAATCTCTCAGGTTGACAAGATAGTTAAGAAGGCCTACGTGATGCTGGGCTTCATTAGTCAGGGATTGAGTTCAAGAGTCGAGAGGTCATGCTGCAGGTCTACACACCTCTACTGAGACTGCACTGAGTACTGTGCTCAGTTCTGGTCACTTCATTATAGAAAGGATGTGGAAGCTCTGGAGAGGGTGCAGAGGAGATTTACCAGGATGTTGCCTGGATTGGAAATTGTCTTTTGAGGCAAGGTTAGCAGAGCTTGGATTTTTCTCTTTGGAGCAAAGAAGGTTGTGAAGTGACTTAAAAAGAGGTCTACAAGATTCTGAGAGGCAAAAATAAGATGGACAGCTAGCAGGGCAGGAATAGCAAACACCAGAGGACATCTGTGCAGAGTGAATTAAGGAATGTTTAAGGAAGACATCAGAGGTAAGGTTTTTATTACACAGAGTTGTGGGGGCCTGGAATGCCTTGCCAGGGATTGTGGTGGAGGCTGGAACATTAGGGGGCATTTAAGAGACTTTTAGACAGGTACATGGACAAAAGAAAAATAAAGAGTTACAAGGTAGGAAGGCTTTAGTTTTTTTTTGGTAGGAATATATAGCTCAGTACAACATTAAGGGCTGAAATGTTCAATGCTCTGTGTTCCAGGAAACCAAAGTCGACCTTCTCTTAATAAATCCATGCTGACTGATTCCCTCTCAATACAGATAATACTCTTCCTCAATTTTTGTCTGATAGTTTCTTCACTACAAATTGAAATTAGCTTGCCTGTAATTATTTAGTCTATTGGTTCATTAGATTTTGAAAAGAAGCCATCCTCCAGTCCTCGGACACCATGTATTGAGGAAATGTTAATTGGAAAATGATGGAAGGGCCTCTGCTTTCTCCTTCCCAGCTTCTTTTAACATCCAGGGTGGATATACAAACTGGTTTTAATCTCCCACTGTGACATGGGTCAGATGGAAGTATTGCTATACTTGGCTCAGTGCTTTTCTGTGTTTAGGAAAATGGGCTCTATTGTTTCTGCCCCTCAATTGCTACCTGGCGGCCTTCTATTGGAGTGAAACACCAAGACGCTATGATATAGTAAAAACACACTCAGCATCCATGGGTCAATGGAAGGTAAAGATGAACTATATTTTTTACAAATAATGTGCATGTTATATGCATATTTTACAAACCAGGCACCCTTGTTCATTATATCTGTGTGTGTGCTATATGAGAATATTTTTACATGTTGAAAGAATGCGCACAATTAATAGCAGGTGTGGGCAAGTAGAACTGGCAATTTATTAGCAGACATGGGAATATAATAGCAGCATTGAAAGAACGTGCACAATTTACACCGGCCATGGGAAAGACGTGCTGGCAACTTGTAGTGAGTGTAGGAATATTATAGCGAGCATGAGAATAATAGTGGCAATAAAAAAACACGCACAATTGTGTGTGTGTGTGTGTGTGTGTGTGTGTGTGTGTTTTATACGTCAAAACTTTTACACAATTTATGAGTTCCTGCATGTTATATGCATGTGCGCATTATATGAGTGAAAATACAGTATTACTGATGTTTTGGTCCTGAGCCTTTCTTCAAGAATTAAAGAACAGGAAGGCATCAGAATGAAGAATGGGAGGGGAACGAGTTCAGACCAACAGTCAAAAGGTGTTAATTGGAAATTAAAAGAGGAAAAATGAGAATTGATTTTGGCTCTGTGAAAGGAGATAGAGGGAGAGAACTGAAGGAAAAGTGATGGGGAAGAAGAAGGGGTGGGTGGGGGGGGGTGAATTTAATGGAAACTAGAGTTCGATGTTAATGCCATCTAGTTGGAGGGTGCCCAGACAAAAGATGAAGTGTTGTTCCTTCAATTTGTGGGTGCTCTCAGTAATGGCAGTGGCATGAAGCCATGGACAGATGTGTCAGGAAGGGACTGCGACAGGGTAATGAAATGAGTCCTCTTCTAGAAACACATCAACATTGGCTGTTAAGGTGTTCATGCAAGCCTTTTTCTTTTGCATTTACCATTAAAGGTGTCTTTTTCCTCCTAGATTGGCTGCAACTGTCCCAGAACATTTTCTAACTGACCTATTTCTATAACAGTAGCTTTGTACTGAGTTATGTAAGACTGCCTCTAGTTTATACCACCACTGAGAATTTGGAAGAAAATTGGACTCAAACAGAACAACTAGTTATATTTCAAATGTTAATGAAAACTTTAATCAGATTTCACTAGAGCACTGAGTTTATGATGTACCATTGAATCACTGATTTAGATTTAGGAGTGGGACAACTGCTTTAGGTTGTTTCTGAAAGGTGTCAAATGCCAGTTTAAACCAGATTCCTTAAAAGTTCCATTAAAATCCAATGGAATGTGATCTCTACCTAGATTATCCAACAAAGAAATCTGAAAGGAAGACTTCCATTAGACAACTCCCTTAATGATATCAGGATGTCCCAAAGCACATTACAGTCAATAAAGTACTTTTGAAATATAAGCAATGGTGCAGTATATTTGAACCATTTTGAAATGTAAAATGTGCAGGGGATAATTTGCAACTGTGAGGTCTGTCAACCAGCAATAAAGCCTAGATATGTGATTTTTAGTAATGATTAATGAGGGGAGAACCAAAGGGAAGTAGGATTATTTACATCCACCTGGGAGGGCTGATGGACTCCAATTTTAATGTCTCATCAAAAGGTAGCATTCTGATAGCATTTCCTCACTCCCACTCTAATGTATCTGTTGGATTATGTGGTTACATCAAGAGTGCGGCTTGATCAGTTACCTTCTGATCTATGACTGAAATTCAGTATTCATACCCTTTGTCATCTGCATTTCCCCACACTCCCCACTTAAATATATTTTCCTATTGCAGGAAATTAGGAAATTCAATAATTCAGTAATCAGATAGAATGATTGTTGGTCTCAGTTCTATGCCAGAATCTCTTCTTGCTGGGAGTGAGGGTGAAGTTATCTAAAGTCTTTACAGGTTCATGCCAATTGCAGTATCTTCAAAAAGAAGTAGATGATGTTTCACCACTTCATTTATTCCAAAAGTTCTCCTTTTATCTCTTGAAGCTAATTACTTACATTGGAATGGGTCTAATCCAGACCCCCACTCCAATCCTTGCCCTCCTGTCTCCTTTCCTCTCGTTCAGTCTCTCCCTCCATCTCTTCCTTTTTCCCTCTGTCTACTTTCACAGAGCCAAAATCAATTCTCACCTTTCCTGTTGTCATCAAGTCAAGTGTATTGCCATCTGATTGCACAAGTACAGCCCGATGAAACAGTCCTCAATGTAAAATGTGCAGACACACAATTAGACATGGCACACAAGTATCACATCCAATTAACACCTCACCCTCCCATTCTTCCCCTTTCTCTCCCCAGTTTTCATTCAAACACTTGCCTGCTTTTTGCTTATACCTTGAAGAAGGGCATAGGCCCAATACATTGGTAATATATCTTTGGCCACATCCATTTCTGTGTGTTTTTACCAACAATGAGTTTTTACCTGCACAATGAGTCAAAAAGCAACAGAAAAATATTTCCAGCATCTGTTTTAATTTCTGAACAGAGGACATTGGTTGGTTATGCAGGAAGAGGAAAGTAGAGGTCGATACCATTTTTGTTGAGCAGCAGCTGAGCTAATTTTTTTTTAACCTTACTCAAGACCCAAAGTTGCCATACATTTGACCAAGACACAGCAGAAGTTCACCTGTCTTGTCAGTATTCACTGATTGGTTTAAGCCAAGTGCAAGGTTTATCAGCTGCAGTTCAGTTCTCGCACATTTGACTGTGTTAAAAGGTCTATATTGGAAAGCACATCAGTGCCTCTACTGCCTCAGGACTCTCTACAGAGGTGTGGTGGAAAGTGTGCTGACCGGCTGCATCACATCTGGTATGGGGACACCAATTTTCCTGAGTAGAAAGCCCTATAAAAGGTAGTGGACACATCACAGGCAGAACCCTCCCCACCATCGAGAGCACGTACAGGGAACACTGCCATAGGACAGAAGCATCCAGCACACACGCTGTTCTGCTGCTACCATCAGGAAAGAGGTCTCGGTGCCACAAGACCCACACCACCAGGTTCAGGAACAGCTGCTCCCTCTCCACCATCAGACTCCTCAACCACCAACTCAATCAGGGACCCATTTAAGGACTTTTACTTTTGCGCTTTGTTGATTTATTTTTCTCTCTCTGCATTGCAGCTTGTATATTTTTTATTTGTTTGTGTCTCTACATATCTTCTAGAGTATAGTTTGTGTAATTCTGTCTCGCCTGCAGGAAAAAGAATCTCCAGGTTGTATGTGATATCATGTATTTACTCTGACAATAAGTCTGAATCTGGAATAATGTTATTCAACTCAAGCATAAATGACCGAGCTGTCACTTCAGCACAGAATTGAGAAGGTGCTGCACTTTTGTCTGTGTTGTCTTTTGGATAAATATCAAATCAAGGTTGCGGCCAGGGATGCAGTGCTGCTGGTGCTCACCGGAGCCCTGCTCCAGGCACCTCCTTGTCACTGCTTTTAGTGAGCTCCAGCACCTAAAAACAAAAATGAGCTCTGCACCCCTGGTTACAGCTGCCTACTTGGAAAGATATTGAAGATCTCATGATGTACATCAAAGAAAAAAGTTCTGATCAATGTTCATGTTTCATTCAATATCACTAATTTAGATAACTTGTCATCATCCACAGCATTTTATGAGAGCTTGCTTTGTGCAAATCACGCTGAACACTGATTTTTTTTTTAATTACTCCCCCCCCCCCCCCCCAAAAAAAGGTTTGGTTCCTGAAAAGAACTTGAAGATTATGATAGACAACTTCAAACTGAACACAAAGATAATTTCAGATTTGCTGTATCACGTAGGAAGTTGGAGAAACTTTGATTAAATTTACTGTGTTGAATCGCATAATGATGCTGGCACATTGCATTGGTTCAACTGACTGAAACATGTTTTACCACTGATTTTTCTTTGTACTCAGTATCTGATGCCTCTCGTGTCAGTGTCCAACAATAGTCGGCCAGCTTTCATGGATTCCAGTTGCCCTGATATCACTTTACCATGGTCCCAACGTCCTGGTGTAACCTTTCACCGTGTTTGTCACTGATGGCACCAAGATCAGCAGGGACGACGTCCAAGAGCAAATGCAGAAAATGCAATTTCAATGGCAAACTTCATGACTTTGTATGCTTGAGGTATACTTTAAATATGACAGGAAATCACAAAAATAGGTTACATCTTTATATATAAAAAAGTAAATGATAGGAAATGTTTAAGGTGTTCGTGACCAGCATCCAAAAATCCACCCAAAAGTGGTCACCGCATTGTCAGGGGGCTGTCCTTTGGATGAAGTTAAACCATGGCCTATCTGTCCTGGACACAAAGGTTCTGAGCATGCTAACAGAAGGAGAGCTGAAATATTCGTCAAGTTTACTTGTGTCTTATCCCTCCACTAATATAAATTAGACAGTTAATCTGGACATTTTGCCTTGTTGGAGTTACCTGAATTCAAATTCATCCAAAGCCATCAAAACCATATTATTAGCCTGGCAGCAACTTGGGTCATCCATGTAAATACAGGTTCCATTTTCCTTTGAGGTGACAGTTTATCCTGATTGTTAAATTTATGGGGCAGAAAAAGCACAGTGTGTTACTGTTACCGTGAAGAACTGTAAAAGTTATTCTAGAAGTCAGGGACCTAAGTCAAAAATGGGTATGAACCTGGAATAATTATACAAAGGATGGAGAACGTTCTTCTGTGCTGAATTACTGTCTAATGCAATAATACCAGAGATGATTCAGATTCACCGCCCTAAAAATTAATTAAATTTTATTAAGCAATGCATTTTGGCTGCTAGGTTTCAAAGGTTGCTAAGGGAAATCTCCATAAGTGAGGCAATTATAGGAATAGTTCATGGTGTACAGTTAGTGTAGCAGTTAGTGCAACGCTATTACAGCACCTGCGATCAGGGTCTATAAGGAGTTTGCACATTCTCTCTGGGAGCTCTGGTTTCCTCCCACCCTCCAGAAATGTACTGGGTTTGCAGGTTAATTCATGAATTTGGGCGGCACTGGCTCATGGGCCGGAAGGGCCCGTATCTCTGAATTTAAAAAGAAATGAACAGTGGAATGTAATGCTGTCATTCATCTTAGATTGACAGAGAAGCAAATTATGATCAAATCTCTATAGTAATGGTTCTCAAACAGCATGTTCCAGACTGTGGCAAACATCTCAATTTTTTTTGCAGTTCCATTCTTCTTAGTGATCTTGAGTGGTTCGGTCATTTTTTTTACAGAATTAAAAATGCAGGTTTAGGAAAGCTCTGACCACCTTCCCATTTATTTTAAAGAAAAGGCTGCAAGTATGGAAACTGCAAGAACAGAAGCTTAAAAATCCATAAAATAACCCAAAAGTGGTCAGGAAGCAAAATTTTCATTTGTTCAGCATTACCAGCTCACATTATTTGCTGCGATTGGGTCATTTTCTGGCCACAAGAAGCATTTTCATCAAGGCATGTCTTAACTCTGAATCCTTGCCTGCTTGAGTCCAACTCCAAAAGAAGAGACTCCAAATGCACCAGTGAAGTCTATTTCATTGCACCCCACCTTAAATATGGCTCTCTCTGTCTGCAGTCCATGACAGCTTAAAAATGTACCACAACACTTCTCCAAATAGAACTCCCACCCCCACCAAAATCAACAAATTCTTATCAGCCCAAAGAACAAAGGATGCAGGTAGGGAAACAACAAGCTTAAGTTCACCACCAAAGCACATATTGTGATCATTTAGAAATAAAACAATATCCATTCTTTGTTGCAAATACACAAAAGTGCTGGAAGAACTCTGCAGATCCCTCAATGACCATAGCAGGTAAACGTACTGTATATAACCAATGTTTCGGGTCAGAGCCCTTCGTCAAGGTATGAACAAAAAGCAGACAGGCATCTGAATAAAAAGGTCAGGGGTTGAGGGGGAGAGAGAGAGATTGTGGGAGGAGCGAAGTCCCAAAGGCAGGAGGTAATAGGAAGATAAGGGAGGGAAGACTAAAAATAAAGGGAAGGAGTTGAAAGCTAAGGGAAAGGAGACGAGGGGAAAAGAGAGAATGGAGAGTAGGTTAGCAGAAACTGGAGAAGTCGATGTTAATGCCATCCAATTGAAAAGTGCCGAGATGGAAAATCATGTTGTTCCTCCAATTTTTGGGTGGTCTTGGTGGGATAGTTCATGAGGCCATGGATAGACATGTGAGAATGGAAGATAGATGCAGAACTGAAATGGTCGGACACTGGGAGATCCCTATACATGGATAGGAGCACAGGAGAGGAAAGATGAGAATTGAACAGGTGAGGGGGATAGTTCTGTGAATGCAGTGCTGGAGAAAAGGAGACTGAGGGGTTGGGTAACATGAAGGGAGTTTTAGGAAGGAGACAAAGGATTGGGGCAAAAGAGATATGCGGGAGAGGGGTACGAACAGAAACTGGAGGTTGTAGGGTGTCCAGACAGAATATTAGGTATTGTTCCTCCAATTGCGGGTGGTCTCAGTTTGACATGAGACCATGGACAGACACATTGGCATAGGAATGGGATGGGGAATTGAAATGGGTTGCCAATAGGATATCCCCGCCTCAACAGCAGACGGACCAAGGGTGCTCAGTGAAGTGAGTTCCCCCAGTAGGCTTCCATTATCTCACTGGGTCCCATCTGTAAATGTTGGCTTGTGCCCCTTCACCCCTCCTCCCCCAGCCTTTTTATTTAGCTAGCTGCCTGCCTGCCTTTTGCTCATATCTTGATGAAGGGCTCAGGCCCAAAACGCTGGTGATGTATCTTTGCCTCCTGTGGATGCTGTGGGACCTGCTGAGTTTCTCCAGCACTTTTGTGTATTTACTACAATCACAGTGTCTGGAGACTTTCTTATTTCAATCCACTCTTTGTTACCAGGTATAAATACTCTAACACTCTACCCAATGACAACTTTTACCACAGGCTCGGCAGTGATTTAAGAGGCGAATCACCAATACCTTCTCAAGAGAAACTAGCAATAGCCAATGAATTCTGATCCTGTAAACACAATACCTAAAAACAACCTTGAATAACAGTGGTCAATGAGGAATTTGCTTCCTGAACACTTTTGGGTGTACTTTATGGATTTTGGGCTGCTGTTCATGAAAATCACCTCAAAAGTTTCCTGTCACATACCATATTTTAGTTATAATCTATTTTTTTGTGATTTCCTGTCATATTTTGAGCCTACTTCAACCAGACAAAACCACAAAGTGCAACATGTCATTGAAAATTCATTTTCTGCATTTGCCCTTGGACATTTTCCCTGCTGATCTTGGTGCAGTCGGTGACAGACATGGTGAAAGGTTACACCAGGACATTGCGACCATGGAAATGTGATATCAGGGCAACTGGAATCCATCAATGCTGGCCGACTATTGTTGGACACTGACATGAGAGGCATCAGATGCTGAGTACAAATGAAAATCAGCGGCAAAACATTTTTTGGTCAGTTGAATCAGTGATTAGACAGGCTCAATTCAGTACAAAATAATTTACTGTTTCTCCAATTTCCTATGTGATACAGCAAATCTGAAATTATCTTTGTGTTCAGATAGAACAGAGGTTTTCAAACTTTTTGTTTCCACTCACATTCCACCTTAAGTAATCCTTATGTCTTAGGTGTTCTGTGATTAGTAAGGGATTACATAAGATGGTATGTGAGTGGGAAGAAAAAGTTTGAAAACACTGAACTAGAAGTTGTCCATCATAATCCCCAATTATTTTTTCATAAAGCAAACCTTTGGAAAAAATTGTGGGCCAGTAACCACCCCAGACCACAGTTTTACAGCTTTAACTAAACCTGAAAGTTCCACCAATATATCAACTTTTTTGTTTGAAAAGGGAACATTTGCATTGGTGAAGTGAAATAGAGAACCTCAGGGCCGATAGGCCAAACCTCTCTACAGTTAAATCTAAATTCTTTGAAAAAGTAATCATAATGGAACTTTCAGACAGATTATAATCTGAACTAATAACATGATAAATGTGTCAGAAATGTTCCTGAAGTAGTATAGAAAGCATTTACATTTCTGTTGTACCTTTCACAAACTCAGTGGATGTGGTGTATTTAGATTTTCAGAAGGTTTTTGAATAAGGTTCCATGCAGGAGGTTAAATAACATTGGAACACATGAAATTGAGTTTGATCTGGACTGTGATTTGATTAACAGAAAGAAAGCAAAGAGTGGGAATAATTGGCTCTGACAGCCTGTGACAAGTGGAGTGAAGTGTGGATGGGTGTTTGGGTAGTAGCAATTCACAATCTGAGTCAACAGTTTGGTTGTGGGAACCAAATGTCACATGATGCAAAACTAGGCAGGATTCCGAGCAACAAGAAGGATGTGAAGAGACTTCAAAATGATATGGATATTTGATGGATGGGAGCTTCACGTACGGAATATAATGTGGAAAAATGTAAGATCATTCACTTCGCTGCACAAAACAGATTGGAGACCCAAGTGTCAGAAATGACTGAAAGACATATAAAAAAAAAAAATATATATATATTTTTTTTTAAATTTATATAAATGTATGTTTGTGTGTGTGTTTTATATATATATACACATAAACCATAAAACAGCTTAAAAAAAATGACCAAAAAAAGTGTGTTGCTTTCTTTGTGAGAAGATTTGAGTTCCAGCAGACAGATGTCTCCCTGCAATTATATAGGACCTCGATGTGACTGCCATTAGAGCATCATTTTACAGTTTAGTCTCCCTGCCGAAGAAAAAGAATATATTTGCAATTTGGTAAAGACATCAAAGATTTGCCCTTTTCTGTGCTGGTGGGTTGATTGCATGAGAGAGAGTGTGCAGTTTATGCCTAAGTGCAGTGTCCAGATGTAATAAAAGTTTCAAGAAGGTGCTGAGGGCAACGCGGGATCACGAGGACCTCAGGCGCTGAAGGCTTCCTGATCATATAAGAGGTTTCAATCTGGAGCTCGGGTCACCAACGGTTTGAACACTGCAGAGGCAGTGAGAGCGCTGGAGGCAAATGCAAGGGCACTAGATGTCTCTGAAGGGACTCTCTTCTGCTATTGTTAGAGGTGGCGGGCAATGCTCATAGTGACTCTTTGCCTTGTGGCAGACAAAAGTTGAAATATTAATTGATACCACATTTCAATGTATTACAGGAATCTTTCAAGCTTTGTTTTGCTGCAAGTTCTCAAGTGCATAAAACACACAACACAAAAACACACGAAGGAAAGAAATATAATAATATAAAAGAAAGAGGAAAAAAATATTTACAGTTGATTACTGGAATTTTTTTTTGTAAATTCTAAGAAAGACACAATCTTAAGCAACCAGACTTAAGGTGCAGTTCAACTTACGATGGGGTTGCATTCTGGCAAACCCATCCTAAGTTGAAAAAGAATACTAGTATACTTTGTATAACACCAACAGCACTGGATCAGTCCCCACACTGAGCCCACTGCCCTGCTCTCTCCCGACAACACTGGATCAGTCCCCACACTGAGCCCACTGCCCTGCTCTCTCCTGACAGCACTGGATCAGTCCCCACACTGAGCCCACTGCCCTGCTCTCTCCCGACAACATTGGATCAGTCCCCACACTGAGCCCACTGCCCTGCTCTCTCCCGACAACACTGGATCAGTCCCCAGACTGAGCCCACTGCCCTGCTCTCACCCGACAGCATTGGATGCTTTATGACCAAACTAAAAGAAGAATTCATCTTGAAGGAGTTATTAACGTACCTCTGTAACTTCGACAAATCATAAATTGGGCAGCCCCAGTATCTGGCATCTACCCATCCCCTCGGTGCCGTATACCAGGGTTTTACTGTATTGTACTCTAATTCTAATAAAACAATGGCTAAATACAAAACTATTAATTATTAATCTAAATATCCTTTCTACTGACCAGTTAGATTGACATCAATTGGCAGGGAAAATACTGAAATCTATTATAATCCAAGTGGTAACATGGCATTTGCAAAGAATAGCAGGATCAGAATCAGGATTTATTGTCATGAACAAGTCATGAAATTTGGTGTTTTGCAGCAGCGTCACGGAGCGAACATTCATATTATAACCATCTTACAACTTACTATAAAAAGTAAAATTAATTAATAATAAAAGTGCACGAAAAGTAAGGCAGTGTCTTTGGTGCACTGATTATTCAGGAATCTGGCGGTGGGAAATAAGCTGTCCTTGTGCCGCTGAGTGCTAGTCTTTAGCTCCTGTACCTTTCCCCCGATGGTAGCAGAGTGAAGAGGGCATGGCCTGGGTGGTGAGGGTCATTGAGGACAGAGGCTCCTTTTTTAAGACACCGCCTCATGTAGATGTCCTTGATGGAGGGAAGTCTGGTGCCTGTGATGTCACAGGCTGAGTTAACAACCCTCTGGAGTTTATTCTTGTCCTGCGACTTGGTGCCTCCGTACCAGGCAGTGATGCAACCAGCCAGAATGCTCTCCATGGTACACCTGTAGAAGTTTACGATTGCGCAGAGTTAACAAAAATTTATAAAAATGAGATTGTGTTCGACAATCCTCAGGCTATTGATGGGACCACAGATTCAGAGAAGGTGGTGCAGTGAATGTTTGGGAAGTGTTTACACTGGCGTCCATGTAAATCTCTACTTTAAGTAATCACGAGTCACGAATTCTCAAGAGTCAGTGGAAATCTTCCAGTTTATTTCAAGGAAGAAATGACAACACCTCAAATCTTTTCCTTTGTCCACTTGTTAATCTGTTCATGCAGGAGAGCTAGTTATGAGCATCTGTGTTTGAAACTCAGTCTTTGGCATACAAGCAACAATAGAGCTAAGTGAGTTTAATTAGGGCTTCAATGTTTGTGATATTTGGCTGGAGAGAGGACACTCGTGTAGACTCACTTAGCTTGCCAGTGGATTTAGAGGATTTTATAGAGACCAGATTAGTGTCTTGAGAAATGGCAGATGAAATTTAATGCAGACCATTGTAAGGTGTTACATTTTGGAAACACAAACCAAGGTATGACATGCATGGTGAATGGTAGGGCACTGGGGTGTGGTAGATCAGAGGGATCTGTGAATACAGATAAATAATTCCCTGTAAGTGGCTTGTCGAGAACTTTTGGCATATTGGCCTTCATAAATCAAAGTATTGAGTTGGGATGTTATAGTAAAGTTATAGTAAAGTTGGTGAGGCCAAATTTGGAGTGTTGGTGAATTTTTGGTCACACTATTACAGGAAAGATATCAATAAGGTTGAAAAGGTGCAGAGAAGATTTACAAGGATGTTACTGGGACTTCAGGAACTGAGTTACGGGAAAGGTTAAATGGGTTAGGGCTTTATTCCCTGGAGTGTAGAAGAATGAGGGGAGATTTGATAGAGGTATTTAAAATTGAGGGGGATAGACAGTAAATGCAAGTAGACCTTTTCCACTGTTGTTGGTGAGATATAAACCAGAGGACATGGGTTAAGGGTGAAAGGGGAACATTAGGGGGAAGTTCAGAGTAATATAAGTGTAGATCGAGCTGCCAGCTGAAATAGTGAATGCGGGCTCAATGTTATCATTTAAGAAAAATTTGGACAGGTACGTGAATGGAGGGGCTATGGACTGCGTACAGGTTAAGGGAGAATAATAGTTTGGCAAAGACGAGATGGGCTGAAGGGCCTGTTTTCTCTGCAGTGATGTTCTCTGTGTCTGCTGTATGAAGCCTCAGCATCAGAAGCATCGAGGAGAGCAGTATTAACTGAAGCCTGCTCAGAGTATGTATTCTGCACTGGATTTGAGGTCTTTATCTTCAAGCATGTTTTCCTCACTCGATCAAAGGCTGAGCTACTGCAGTGAAAACTAAAGCAAATTTCGTCATCAGTGTTTGCCAAAAGGTGTCTCCTGAGAGATGGAGGGTGGCCACATTTCCAAGGACATCTCCTTGAGCCTTTATCATTGGAATGTGCTGTTTTAGAGTGGGAGCGGGTGAGTGTTTCGTAAGACTATAAGACCACAAGATTTAGGAGCAGATGGAGGCCTTTCGGTCCATCAGAATTGCTCCACCATTCTCCCCCTCAGCCCCACTCTTCTGATACCCTGGTGATTCAGATATCTATCAATCTCTGCCTTAAATACTCCCAATGACTTGGCCTCCACAGTCACCTGTGGCAGCAAAATCCTGAGGTTCATCATTCTCTAGCTAAAGAAATTTCTCTATCTCCGATTTAAATGGTCTTGAAGTCTCTGTCTAAGACTCCCCTACCATGGGAAGCAACTTTGCCACATAAACTCTGTCCAGGCTTTTCAAGATTCAAAATGCTTCTCTGAGGTCCCCCAATATTCTTAACTCCAAGGAATACAATCCAAGAGCCATCACTGTCAAGTGTAAGGCCCATTCTGTTGTACTTGTCAATGAGGACTCGAAGTCTGCATACACATTGTTTGGCAGTATGCAGACAATCACTGAAGATGGCAGAACCTTGTGGTGGAGTGGAAGCACTTGAATCAGGATAATAATTTATTACTGTGAGCATTTCATGAAATTTGTTTCTTTGTACAGCATTACACTAAAAATCTTGCATTTAAAAACAAATCAATAGTGCAAGAAAATAGGAGAAAGTGAGGTAATGTCTGTAGTTCATTGTCCATTCAGAAATCTGATGCCAGAGGGCGATTGCAGTGTGAAGAGGGCATGACCTGGGTGGGGGTCCTTGAGGATAGAGGCTGCTTCCTTAAGACACTCCCTCTTGTAGATGTCCTCGACGGAGTGAAGACTGGTGCCCGTGACATCGCAAGCTGAGTTAACAATCCTCTGGAGTGTTTTATCCTGTTCTGAGCATTGGCACCTCTGTACCAGATAGTGATGCAACCAGCCAGAAGTCTCTCCAAGGTACACCTGTAGAAATTTTCAATAGTCATTGCAGACATGCCAAATCTCTTCAAACTCCTAACAAAGTAAAGCCAGTGGTGAGTGCTCTTCATGATTGCATCAACTTAGAGGCCCCAGGACAGATCCGCAGAGATGTTGACAGCCAGGAGTTTGAAGTTCCTGACCCACTTCATTGCTGAGCCCTCGATGAAGACGGGTTCGTGTTCTCCTGATTTCTCCTGAAGTCCACAATCAGCTTCTTGGTATTGCTAACGTTGAATGCAACATTACCAAAACATTTCTTATCTCCTGTGGGAAGCTTCTGAGGGAGAAAAGCTGCATTGCTGTTCAGTGATTATAAGCAGGATCTGGCATCTGATTTTTTTCTCTCTCGTCTTACCATGCGGTTAGTGGCAGTGCAGTGGTACTACAGCTGGTGGTCTGGCTTCAGTAGAGCAGTTTCAATCCTGACCTCCAATCATAACATGTGAGATTCTCCCGGGTCCATTGGTTTCTTCCCATGTCCTAAAGATGTGCTGGTACATGAACTGGCTGTACCAAAAATTACCTCTAGTCTTGATGAGGGGCAAAGGGAAATCGAGGGATGTATGAATTACAGGAAGGTATGACTGTGAGGACTCTGTCTGGATTCAATGGGCTGAATGACTCTTTCCTGTATTGTAATAAATTACATATGAGGCTCCTATTAATTGAACTTCATTTTATATTATTTGTTCTTGTACAATTCAAATTAGTACAGAGGGAAAGAAAGAGTTTGATTTCTATTGTCTCCCTTATCTCATGGTATTCTGAAACTACTGAAGAATTTTTTGATGTTTAGAATTTATTGAAACATAAGAGCTCAGCTGTCAGTCAGCACATGGACAACTCCACAATGTAGAAAGCGACAATCATCAGGTAATCTGCCTTTGTGGTGCTAAGCTAAGATATTGATTAAAACACAAATAAAGTCTCTGGGAATAATTGTTTCAAATATTGTCTTGTTTAATTGAAGAATATTTAATTTATAACTAATTCCAGATGATTTAAGTTAAACAAAACTGTTCCATCATGATTTACCACCTTGAGTCAGTAAGAAAATACTATTTTTTGAGGGTTTTTTCCCAGCAACATTCCTCTCTAATATGTTTAGAGCTGTTAGCAATTTGTACACCTACACCAGGGTCAGAAACTACCTGCTCCAGTGCAAACAAAGAGTTGCTGGAGAAACTCAGCTGGTTTCGGAATGGTCAATGTATCAGGTCAGGTGCCTTTATCAAGACAGGGAAGTGTCATGATAATGAATATGCATGAGATGTATTCACCTGACCGGAAGTCAGATGGTATGCAGGAGAGAGAGAAGAGCATGAAATGGAGGAACAATGAAAACTGGAGAATAAAGACACAGAGATATTTAACTGGTAAAACCTGTGGTAGTAGTGTTATTAACTTCACATTTCGGGCCACAAATGTGACAGGAAGGGGGTGATATTATGTGTATAAAGGAGGAAATTTTTTGGCAGTTTCCGCAAAGCAGGATGTCAAGCGCTGAAGAGCTGGCTCTGAATGGGTAACCGTGACAGAGGTGCACCAAAGAAGAGGTACAAGGACTGCCTAAAGAAATCTCTTGGTGCCTGCCACATTGACCACCGCCAGTGGGCTGATATCGCCTCAAACCGTGCATTTTGCCGCCTCACAGTTTGGCGGGCAGCAACCTCCTTTGAAGAAGACCGCAGAGCCCACCTCACTGACAAAAGGCAAAGGAGGAAAAACCCAACACCCAACCCCAACCCACCAATTTTCCCCTGCAGCCGCTGCAACCGTGTCTGCCTGTCCCGCATCGGACTTGTCAGCCACAAACGAGCCTGCAGCTGACGTGGACTTTTACCCCCTCCATAAATCTTCGTCCGCGAAGCCAAGCCAAAGAAAGGAGGAAATAAGCTGGGGGAAGGCCCCAGAGATGATGGAACAGAATGTACGAGAGGTGGAGAGTCAAGTAGAGAGACCATCAGGAAGGGTGGGGGGAATTGAAATATTAGAGGGGAAAAATAAGTACAGGAGGAGGTTAAAAAGCCAAAGAAGCAGAGGGACCAGGTGGAGATGATGGTTGCATAAAATGAGAAAAATTAGAAATTGAGAACTGCAGAACTTGACAATTTCTTAAACTTCACTGCCGACTTCCACTCAGCCCTTAATTTTACCTGGACTGTTTCTGACACCACTCTTTCCTTCCTGGAGCTCTCTGTCCCCATCTCAGGGGAGAAACTATTCAAGATTCCTTTAGTGTCAAGTAATTGGACAGGACATGTAATACTACACAAAATTCCCTTCTGCCTGTCATAAAGCTGAGTTGCCATTAGTGGCCCCGGCACCCTTTACAGTACGAGAGAAAGAAAAGCAAATGAGAGTCCCTTCAGAGTCACTGAGTCCCCATGGATTTGCATCCTGCAGCCGCACAGACCCCTGTTTGATTCATCGGCAACTCGAGCTCCAGGTCCAAACCTCCGACACGATCAGCACAGAATACTTCACACACAAAGAAGTGGAGAGAAGTGTCATGTGGTATCATGAGGTCTGTGAAGGTTAGTCCCTGACGACTAACAAGTCGTACCTCTCTAGTTTAACATAGCTGTAAGTATAATTTTTAAATGTCCACATTTTACTTGTTTGCTTTTTAAGGATTGTATAAAAGTGACACAAGTTACATGGTATCGCTTTTAAATGATAGTAAAACAATCAGCTTCATTAATGACTTTCCTTCTATAGACTGATGATTACACAATATTTAATTCCATCTGCAACATCTTAACAAATGAACCAGTCCATACTTCATCCAGCCATCTCTACACAACATTCAGGCAGGAGTTGAACAGGCAAGTAAAGTTCACACAACAGAAGTATCGTGCATTAATCATCTCCAACCTTGACTTTCGTACAACATCAGGTAGACCCCCACCACCATCAACATCCTATGAGAGTTTGGGAGTTCTGACTTGCTAAGTAAGTGCAGTCCATCTAATGGAAATGGAACTTTTGGAATTCATGGAGGACTTGGGTCTAAAGATGGTCCATAAATCCCAATTGAGTTCTGGAAGCATGTTCCAGAAATAAAATATCCTGAAGTGAAGAAAACCATGGTGCAAGTCATCTCAATTTCAACACTACATTCAGGTGTGAATCACTGTACTCTGTAAAAAAGTCTGTGAAGTCGAAACCTCATGCAACCCTCAAATCAACACCTGACGGAGCTAATTCGTACAGCATATCAGCCAGATTTTCAACAACTCACAGCCAAGATGGAGATTCACGATGTCAGGATTTTTAAAATATTTGGTATGTGCATGTGTACTTTTTTTGATTATTTAAAACTACATAGATGAATAAATATTGTACGTGTATTTAATATTTATGTAAAATCTTTGTAACAAAATGCAGAAGTAAGTTTGGTAACAAAAACATGCAAGTAACATTTTTTAATGTCTTGTGGGTCAAATAAATGAAGTTTATCGTGTGTGGTTCTTACATTAAGCAAGATCCCCCCCACCCCCTCAGTTATAGATATTGAAGAGAGCCAGCTACATACATAGACTACAAAGAGCAGGTCAGACTCTGGGATCCTGCAGTGACTGACTTGCCTCCTGACTCCGCTGATTTTCCACCATCTACATGGAACAAGCCAGGAGTGTGATGGAAATGCTCACAACTTACTGCAGATGAGAATGCTAAACAACTCCTCAAGATATGTGTGTATATGGGTCATTTGTCTGTATGTGTGTTTGCACTGTGGACAGGAGAGAACTGTTTTGTCAGATTACACAGGTCCAATCTGATAATAAATAAACTTGAACCTAAATTTCTACTCTCTCGAAGCTCAATACCATCCAGGTTGACTGCATTTGCAGGACTTAACCTTATATTAATTCCCTTCATTACAGCACAGTGCTACAGTGTTCACCTTCTACAAAAGGCCACTCTGTCCCTGTGCTTCCAAACCAGCACTTTCAACCCTGTGACCTTTAAGGCCTGGTGCAGGAGAACACCGCCACATGCAGGTTCCTTCCCAAATTGCACAGCATCTAGACTTGGAAATGTGTCACCATTACTGGATCTGTATTCCCAGAGATCCTCCCTCTCATCCCCTGTGTGAAGTGGCCAAATTGTTGATCTTGCTTCAAGTTCAAGCTCGTATCTCGTAAATTGAGCATCTTTGTCCAATTGGGCGAAGCAGATATCCTGAGGTTTGGCTGAAACATTATTGTATATTTAAGCAAGAGCCCATAAACTAGTGAGCAGCTGCTCTTGCTCAATAAACACAATGTTTTTTCTTCCTCTAACCAATAAGGATTTGCTTACATGATTGCTATTTCTTTATTAAATGCACATCTATCCACATTCATTGAGAAGACAATGCTCAGTAATATGCAGTACGATCTGGTTCTTGCCACCACTATAAAAAGGATAACATAAAATCCCCAAGGGTGGAAAATGCCTTCTCTTTGACCTTTCTCTCTATCAGTTTTGCAGGGCCTGTTTGCCAATTGCCCATGGAACAGTTTTAACCCATTTGTAACCAGTGACACAGATCCATTCCAGTTCACTGGCTCTACACAAAGTCCTGGAACACCTGGACAGCAAAGATGCAGACATCAGGGTGCTCTTTATCGACTACAGTTCAGCATTTAATGCCATCATCCCCTCAAAACTGATCAACAAACTCCAAGACCTGGGAGTTTGCCCACTATGTAATTGGATCATGGATTTCCTCACCTCCAAACCACAATCAGTGAAGATGGGTAAGGATTTCTCCACAATTTCCATCAGTACCAGAGCACCGCAGGGCTGTGTATCTTAGCCCCTGCTCTACTCACATTGCACCTATGACTGTGTAGCTCGGTAGGACAATAACACCATCTACAAATTTGCCAATGGAAGTGGATTGTATAAAGGATGGGGATGAGGATGGAGATTGAACATTTGGCTGAATGGTGCACCAACAATGTTGCCAAAACTAAGGAGCTGATTGTTGCCTTCAGGAAGGGAAAGCCAGAGGTTTACAATCCAGTGACCATTGAGGGATCTGAGGTGGAGAGAGTGAGCAAATTTAGGTTCTTGGGAGTCACTATCTCTGAGGATCTTTCCTACACCCAACACACTAAAGGCATCATGAAGAAAGCACGTCAGCACCTCTACTTCCTCAGGAGTTTGCCGAGGTTTGGTACACCACCAGAAACCTTGGCAAATTTCTACAGAGGTGTGGTGGAAAGTGTGCTGACCAGCTACATCATGGTCTGGTATTGGGACACGAATACCCATGAGTGTAAAACCCTCCAAAAGGTAGTGGATGCAGCCCAAGACATCACAGGCAAAACCCTTCCCGCTATTGAGTTCATCTACAGGGAACGCTGCCGTCGGGGGACACCAGCAATCATCAAGGACCCTCACCACCCAGTTCACGCTCTGTTCTTGCTGCTGCCATCAGGAAAGAGGTGTAGGTACTACAAGGCTCGCACCACCAGGTTCAGAAACAGCTGCTTCCCCTCCACCATCAGACTCCTCAACGACAAATTCAACCAGGAACTCATTTAAGGACTCTGACGTGCATTTTATTGATTTTCTTTGTTTCTCTCTATATTGAATAGTCACTTTGGTTACATTAATTATCTGTTTACAGTTCTTTACGCTGTGTGCAGTTTATCTTTTGCACTACCAATAAGTGGTCATTCTGCCACACCCGCAGGAAAAAGGACTCTCAGGGTTGTATGTGATGTCATGTATGTACTCTGACAATAAATCTGAAATCTAAGACCACAGGACCATAACCCAGTAGAAAAGTGCAAGGTTCACAAAGAATTAGTTCTTCACTCCCATTGATCCTCATTCTTTGTCCAAAAGGATGTCTGATAGATTGCCCATAATAGACAGTGAGTCGATGGACCAAGTCGTCATATGATGGTGGGTTGGGAACAGAATGCATGGTTTTTGTGCATTCCCAGGGCACTAACTGATAATTAATGCTATTGGTGAAATGGACTTCTTGTACTAAAAGCAGTTCGTCTGATCCAAGTCCCTGCCACCCATGTCTTTGCCAAACAACTAACAGCAATGTAATGTTTATAACATTTTGTAATATTTACAATGTTAGAACATTATATAAAAGTATAAGCGGTCAGCAATGGCTACAAATTAAAATCAGGAGTAATGTCCTTCTCTGGAGAATGTCGAGAATGTGAAGATCATGTGGTTGAGTTGAAAAATGGAGGCATTTAGGGGGATGAATTGAAGGTGCTGACAATATTTATTAAGTACAGGAAGAAATGTTTTATGGTAATATATCTGGGTTAAAATAAAATCACAGAAATACTGTAGGAACTCAGCAGATCTTGCAGCATCCAAAGAAGGTAAAGATATATTACTGACGTTTCAGGTTCATCATCAAGGTTGTTTCAGTTAATTGGCATTACAATTGCATTTAATTCCTAACATTATATCTGAGTTTTGTTCTAAACTTGAGAAAGACATGACCTCCAGCAACCATTGAGTATGAGTAGGTGGAGCGGTGTCTTTCCATTTCTTCAAAATTTCTCGTCTAGCTCTCAATGAGGTAAAAGCTAAGATTCTCTCCTGAGATGGGATTAATACTATTTCCTGTTCTTGAGAAAAACATAATAGAGCAACTAAAGGGCCTGGTTCTAATTTGACTCTAAAAATGACTAATTTTTCCAAAAATGTTCTAAACTTGGGCAAGTCCAAAACACACGTATCAATGATGTAAATAGGTGAATTTTTACAAGACGTGGGGCCCATTCATGGAGTACCACCATATTTTAAAGAAGTAGGGTGTTGGGATGCCTCCTGAACAGCGTTGCCTGGTTTCCCAACGTCATCTTTTGTTTCCTATGTATATTAGATATGCAAGTGAACCTTGTTTAGAGGGAGGGGTTTGAGATATTTTGATCAAATGGGTTTGACTGAGAAAGGTACACACAAATTTATACTATGTATGTTTAAGGTATTATTTGAGAAGTTCGAATGATCTGACTTATATTTCAGCCCATGTATTGGATTAATATGTGTGTATTTTTTTATTAAACAATAAAGATATTTTAAAAAGAAAAGAATTTCATTTAATATTGAAAGTCAACACGTACTAGAAAATGGATTTAACTTTCATCCTTATGCCCTTTTTGTTTACACCTCCTGAACATCATTATCAATCACAGAAGACTTTGCCAAACATTGAAGTGGGTTTCACAAATATATTTCTTGAAACCTGAACCTGATTCTGAAATTGACCAAATTGTCTAAACCATATTATACCCATCTGCCATCTGTTAAAGTAGTTTTTATATCCAGATCCATTTCTGCAGCCTGTACGTAACTGCTTTCTCGGGTGCTGACTTATGAAAAAAGTGGTGATGGAAGACAGACAAGGACATGACATCTCTCGTGAAGATGTGCATTCGAAAGCAATACTTCAACTGGACTGTAGTAGATCTCAACAGAACAAGGTTCTCCTCAAGGCCAACACTTTTCAATGGCCATTAAATCAAATGCTGTGTTTATTCCAAGGCATAACATGTCTTTTACCAATGATTTGCCATTTGCTTTATACAATTCTGTATGAGTTTCCATGTCAACTAAAAATGAATGCTCTTGTCCATAACATACAAAGGCTCTGCTATTCTCTATAATCAGATACATTGGTTTATAGTGAGTGACTGAGTTCAATTCCCTTTTTATTGTGTGGTATGCCTGATATTTACCAGTGTTATGGGATTACTTTCTGGAATTCTGTCTGTTTTCTCTAAAACGCTCAAATTTTGTCTCACTTAGTATCAATGTTCTTTTCCATTTCCTCTTTTTAAAAGGGGGGCAACATGATAGATTTCTGAGGAGTGCCTAACTATCTCTGACTCTCTGCTATTACCAATTGTTTAAAGTAGGAACCAATCAAACTTTTAAGATAAGCCATTACCAGGTAATAGTTTTCATACTTCATGGACTATGCATCTCTTTCTAATTACAAAGTCCACAGTTTCTTTGAATTTTTACATCAAAGAAATGTTCAAAATGTTCGACTGTTCAGAACTATATCCAAACCCACATCCCAGGATAATAGCCCTGTTGGCACTAACACATGCAACAGCTGCACTGGAACCAAACCACAAATAAATCTAATGCAGCAGTGAACTTATCTTTATTAACAAGGCCTAATCAATTTACCTCATACAATGAAAAGTGCAATGAAAACTACCACACCAAATATTGCCCATGATTGCTCAAGGATTTACCATATTGCTATTCAGTTGCCTTGTTTGACGATCTAGACCACAAAGTATGGTTTTCCTTGAGATTCCTTTATTTGCAGAGTTCCATGTTCGTCAGTATTATAGTTTCAGAGCACACTTGTGCAGTAAAACTTGGGTGTGAAGTTTCCCAAAAACAGATCAAGCTGAGGTCCACCTTGAAGACACAATTTTACTTGGATCTGGCTTGAGCACACAACAGAACAAATCATTGCAAAGTAAATAGAGTCGAGCTGTTTAGTCTCCTGAACTCTTAGACATTCTAACCCGCTATCTGTAAATTCTTAACTGATCCACTGCGACTCCCAAAAATTTTTTTTCCATGTTACTGAATTGCCAACTTTTTAAACAGTTCTTCAGTAATGTTCAAACTCAATAAGTAGATTCAACAGAATCTCTAGAAGGAAGAGGCCTAGGGATTGGAATTAATTGGCCATTTCTTTCAAAGAGCTGGCACATATATAAACTCTAGGCTGTGCATTTTTTTAACTGTATTTTATTAATTTTGATACATTCTCCTTCTGGAAATGTGATTCATATTTGTACTCCTATGTATGAGTGTGAGAGGTTATTGTCATATACATAAGTACAAGGTACAATTGCACCAAACGTTTTACTTGATGCAGCCATTCAGGTTTATATGATACACCAACAACAAAATTATGGGAGGTATAGATAGGGTAAAGGCAAGTAACCTTTTTCAACTGAGGTTGGGATAAGGATGAAAGGAGAAAAATTTAAGGGGAACATTAGGGGGAACTTCTTCATACAGGAGTGGGAGTGTGGGATGAACTGTCAGCTGAAGTGGGCTGTTAACATTTAAGAAAAATGTGGACAGGCACATGGATGGGAGGGGTATGGAGGGCAATGGACTGCGTGCAGGTCAGTGGGATGAGGCAGAATAATGGAAGGGTGAAAGGGACTGTTTTCTGTGCTGTAATGTTCTATGATTGTAAAAGTATAAATTAGATGACCACAGTATGCTCTAAGTTCATAGTTGCATTTAGTTAAAAAGTCATTTTAAATCTGGCCAGATAGTGCCAGCAGTTAAGCTGGGTCCCTTCCATCTCATTTATTCTATTGATTTGATAAAAATGTGCCTAAAGCAAATTTTAATTTTAAAATTATATTAATATCTTCCAAAGAACATTGAGCAACGATTGCAATATTCATGAGTGATTCAGAAAGAGTTGAGACACCAAAAATAATATATTTTTGAAGAAATTTTGCAATCCTTTATATTTGAGAGAATATTTGAGGAGTTCTGGGTTTCTGTGTGAAGCTTCACAATACACAGAGAGTGGAAGTGCCAGCTGCTGTGTCAAGCAATGTAGGCTCGTGCCGGTAGTCTTTATCATCACCATCCCCCGAGCTCTTCAACAGGTTTCTAGTGGTGACCGTGCCATGACCGTAGTGAAAGGCGTCCTATTTTAGACTTAATTTTAATCGATACGGAAAGATCCGCAAATGCTGGATGATCTGAGCAAAACCAGAACGCTTTGGAGTTGTGAGGCAGATCACCCAATATCTGGAGGTGCAAAGATCTGGACATGCAATATCTGGAGATGCAATATCTGGAGGTGCAAAGATCTGGAGATGCAATATCTGGAGGTGCAAAGATCTGGAGATGCAATATCTGGAGATTCAATATCTGGAGGTGCAAAGATCTGGAGATGCAATATCTGGAGGTGCAAAGATCTGGAGATGCAATATCTGGAGATTCAATATCTGGAGGTGCAAAGATCTGGAGATGCAATATCTGGAGGTGCAAAGATTTGGAGATGCAATATTTGGAGGTGCAAAAATCTGGAGATGCAATATCTGGAGGTGCAAAGATCTGGAGGTGCAAAATGCAAAGATCCGCAAATGCTGGATGATCCGAGCAAAACCAGAACGCTTTGGAGGTGCGAGGCAGATCACCCAATATCTGGACAGAAGGCAGATGTTTGCTGCGCGGATGCTAACTGGCTGGTTGTGTGTTTCCAGCCATTTTCTCCTTTTGTTGCAGATAAAATCGGGTGGACAGCATGCACCTTCTCCTCCCCCGCCCCCCGGCCGAGAGTGGCCACCTGTGAAGGTGGTGGGGGGGGGGGTAGTTTAAGGGACACGTTACACAGAGTAGTGGGTGCCTGCAATGAATTGGCAGGGAGTGGCGGTGGAGCCTGGACATTTTAAAGACTCTTAGGCAGATGGATGCAAGAAAAAGAGAGAGTTGTGGGTGTGAGGTGGGGAAGGTTTAATTTGTTGTCTCGGTTTCTATGAGTCGGACCAACATGGTGGGCCGAATGACCTGTACTGTGCTGTAATGTTCTCTGTTCTGTTCCTAGCACTTTTTAGTTCTGTTTTGATTAAGTCGTCCTCCCATAACGATACAATCTCCATCAATCGAACGCACCGTAAATCCGCCGCTTCTCGCCCAGGAAGCGGTGGGTTCCTCCAGGAGGTGCAGAACCTGGATGTGGTGCCAAGTGTGACCCTCGTGCCACCTTTATCCGCTCCTTCCCCATCCCACCACCCAACTACCTCCCCTGGACCTCCCGGTCGTTTTAATACCGACAGTGCGTTGAAATGTTTGGACAGGGATGCCTGCGCGCTCTAAACATCGAGGGGATTTTATTGCTGTGAAAGGATGTGTCATTGTGTGTGTGGCTGAACCGTCTCCCTGGCCGGACGGAGAAAGCCCCAAGTCAGAGCCGAGATGAGTAAAGGAGGCATAAATCAGTCTAATAGCAGATAATAAATGGGTGGTCTTTCAAAGACAGGAGGGAAAGTGTTAGAGACTGTCTGAGCCCTCGGACCCAAACACTTAACGAAGACAATCGTTTTCAGAAATTACTGAATGGAAGAAATATGTGAGGAACGCTTCACTTTGAATTATGTACAATAAAACAGATAATCTCAGTACTCCATCTGTCCACCCGTTGTTAAATCGTGGGTCTCATAATATACAAAGTCGTTAATATGATGCGGGCTAGTCTGGATTTTAACGTGGTGATGTTGATTTCTTAGAAATGTTCAACGTGGTTCCAAGATGTGGTGACAATAGAAATAGAGAGGTCATTCGATTACGTTGGAGGAAAAGCGAGAGGGAACCACTCCATCCTTTAAATCCTGGCTCCTGGAGATGACTCGCCCATGGCCGCTCACATTGAAGAAGTAACATTCAGGACAACCGACGGCCCTTCGTCAGGAGTACACAGAAGCCCTGTGTAAGAGAAGGCACCACCTCACAGACTATCCGCCCAAGAGTTCCCACACTCGCCTCAGAAACGCTCCCCGTGGGAGCAAGTGATCCTCGGTCAGTCTCGATTCGAAAGGTGGTCTGACCATTTCAACCCGTGAATGCGACATGACTCGCTGAATTCTTCCAGCAACTCACTGTTTGCTTGACGAAGAATCGATTGTTCTGAGGATCAGCCCAAAGAGCACAAATTAATGTAAGACTCGCCGTGACCCAAATATGGTAATGAACAAATCCTCATCTCCCTCAGTAAATAATTGGCATCTTGCTGGATGTGTATCCACGAACATTTAAAATACATGTCAATTTTAAATCAGGAAGAATGGAAAAAGTAGGAACGAAATTGGAATAGAGACTCTCCATTCGGTCTAAATTGAACGTCCCCAATGCAAGTTCAAGTAGTTGTTAGTAATAAAGTTGTTCTGCATAGTTTAAAAAGCAGATGGCCTAGTAACTGTAGAGCTACTCCGTCCATGGGTTAAACGTCTAAAGTGGCCCCAGATACAGGAAGAATTGGAAGAAGTAGATGGGTTGATTGAATGGTAAACATAGAGTAGAAATTAATCTCCGAGATACCTAGGTGCAGCAAATGGCGAGATGTGTGTGTGTGTGTGTGTGTGAGCGCGCGCGCGCGCTCCAGTTATTTACCGATCATCAATGGAAAAAATCAAGCTAATTCCCGAGAAGATACAAACGAGACTGGGGAGTATGTTTTGAGGAAAGTGACATAAATAGACAAGCAAGAAATTAGCAAAATGGTTAGGATGCGCTGAGTGGGTTGGGTGGTTGGGGTGCGCTGAGTGGGTTGGGTGGTTGGGGTGCGCTGAGTGGGTTGGGTGGTTGGGGTGCGCTGAGTGGGTTGGGTGGTTGGGGTGCGCTGAGTGGGTTGGGTGGTTGGGTGCGCTGAGTGGGTTGGGTGCGCTGAGTGGGTTGGGTGGTTGGGTGCACTGAGTGGGTTGGGTGCGCTGAGTGGGTTGGGTGGTTGGGGTGCGCTGAGTGGGTTGGGTGGTTGGGTGCGCTGAGTGGGTTGGGTGGTTGGGTGCGCTGAGTGGGTTGGGTGGTTGGGTGCACTGAGTGGGTTGGGTGCGCTGAGTGGGTTGGGTGGTTGGGTGCGCTGTGTGGGTTGGGTGGTTGGGTGCGCTGAATGGGTTGGGTGGTTGGGTGCACTGAGTGGGTTGAGTGGCTGGGGTGCGCTGAGTGGGTTGGGTGGTTGGGGTGCGCTGAGTGAGTTGGGTGGCTGGGATGTGTGGAATTGATATGAAATAAGACAGAAAATCTGAATATTTGAAGAATAGTTAACAGTTTCGAGGAATTTGTCAGCCTATTGTACAAAAAAAAATCACAGGAGCTTAACGTGAAAATAAAGCAAGCAATTAGGCAGGCGATTGTTTCGCCACCCGGGCTAACGCCAAAGAAGACGAGTAAATCCATATTGATTTGGCTGGTTAAAAAAAAGGTAAACATTCCTCTAGCACGATTCCTCCTTCTCTCCTTTCACCTCTCCACCTACCCGTCACCCACACCTTCCTCCAGCTCCCATCCCTTCCACCAACAGTCTTCTGCCTCTTCCCATCACCTCCTTGCTCCTTTACCCCCATTACTTCGTCCTCCCACCTGTGTTTACCAGCCGTAGTCTTCCCCTTGTATCCGGGTCCCTTTCTCGCACCACCAGGTTCAGGAACCTCATCCACCATCAGACTCCTCAACAACATCCAATCTGAGACCCTTACTTTCAAACTTTATTGATTTTTTTAATCTCTATATCACAGTTTGTATACATGTCTTTATTTATTACGTACCTTCTTGAGTACAGTTTTTTTTTGCACTACCAAAAAGTGGGAAAAAGAATCTCATGATGTTCTCTGAAACTAAATCAGAAATGTGAATTTTCTTGCTACACCTGATAAAAGGTAGGACCCAGAACGTTGACCATCTGTTACCTTCCACGCCTGATCCGCCGAGTTACTCCAGCATTTTGTGGCTTGCTGATGTTCTGGCAGGGCGTTGTCTGGATCACGGACTGATCCCCTTTACTGAAGAAGGACTTCAAATGGGAGCAACAATGGATAACCGCTTCACGGTGAAATCCGCTCCTAGCAGATCCTCTTCTCAGAACACAGTTCAATTCTTTATTTACACTATGTAAAGTGTGCTCTTTACACGCCTTTATGAAATGCTAGAGATAACCTTTTGGTCTGTCGCAGAAGAACCCTTCTCACTGTATCAGATATTTTGCGGCAAATAGACTTTGAACTGCCGAGTCACCGGGGTTTGAGTATATTCACTGGAGTTTAGAAGACTCCACAAGACTGAAGGACTTATCTCTGGCGGCTCGAAGAGATTTGATCACTGAAACCTAGTCCCATCGGCCTGAACATTTAGATGTTGAATATATTCAGATCGAGTACATTATAAGTGGAGATAAGGTCACTAAAGGAAACACTGGATTTGGAGATAGGAACGGCAAAGTGGGGTTGATGTAACGGTTCAGCTGTGAACTCTGAATGTCGGAACTGAACTCGTTGGCCCTTCTTGTCTCCCCTGGAACAATCTCTTAAATAGGAAGCGGCCGCCGCTCGCTCCGGTCAGTTCACGTTTAATAAGATCATTCAACTCCTTTGATTGCGTACCCTTAATTATTTTTGCCCCAACAAATTAGCATTTTCTATCATTCGCTTCTGGGTTAAATAAACCCAGCGCTGGCTTGTTGAGATACAGCGTGAAATTCTCGACCGTTTGATACATTCACGGTATTTGATGGATGAAGCGCAATTTCACAACTGGGGGAAATAAAAACATTTTGTAGCGAACATTCCAGGAATCCTTTCTGTTGAAGACTTCTCGAGACAAGGAAATGTGCACTTTCAAGGCTGCAGGCAAATCGAAATCGTCCGCCGATTTTCCAAACAATAAATTCAAAATTTCTTCAGCAAATCCATTCAGGTTCGGGCCAAATATCATTGATATTTGCGGGGAATTGGAGAGCATTTGACCTCCGTGTCATGCAACTTTCCAATATGTACAGTTTTTTTTAAAAAAACTACAACAATCTGCCCTGCCGATACTGGATGTTCCTGCTATTTTGCCTTTAAATCAAACAGCCACGAAGATAATCGATGATAAATGACAGCGAATTATTTATATTTTAGTATTGTCTGTAACGAAACGCCTCCTTGTTCATTTCCCACTTCCCCTCCCCCTCACTTTATCTGCCCCTCCGTTTCAGCTTCTGTAGCTCTTTGTACCTGGATTGTCTCATCGGAATATAATATGACAAGGTTGCTATAAAACATTGCAATCGTCCATCAACTTTTCAGGCGCCTATTTCCTGCACAGATTATCTCCTTTTATTCGCTTGAAGATTGCCTATGGGTTCGGGACGAGATATTTATCCGCTCTCGGAACAATTCGCAGTCACTAAAGCATTGAGTTGCAGGTTAAACTTTGAAGACCAACACGGTTAGATATTTCACGAGAAATATCGTGGGAGACGCGAGTTTCCTGCAACTCGCGTGAGGCACAGCGGTAATTCAGTAGATGGAAGACAATTAAAAGTTTCAAACTTCAAGAATGAACCGAGAATTGAAAGATCAACCAAACTGTCACGCACACAATTAGATCCAAGTCGAAAATTTTACTCGCGATAGACTCAGTTCATGTTTTGTTGACAAAACTAGGATTTTGTAGACGCCGTGTTCTTGAAATGGCTTAATATTATTATCACTGATAGACCACAAAGGCAGGAACATTCCTGATACATTAGCGGTGACCACGTTTTGGTTCTAACCCCCTAGTGAGCCGGGAAAGATTTCTACTGGAGAAATTTCACGTATCAATGAAAAATTGGTTTAAACGAAATAGAAATTGAAAGAGGCCCCTCTAAATATCTATTTGGCCAATTTCATTTTGGAGCTTGAAAATTTAGTATGTCGAGAAGAAAATTAATTTGGCAGAATCTCCAAACAAAACAAGCAACGTGGGCTCGTCTTCCTCTTTTTTTTGGGAGCGAAATGCATTTCCTGCTTATTTTTGAAGGAACAAAATCATGAAAGTTCGTCGTCTTTTTGTAGTTTGTTCCAGATTTTGGCTTAACACATTAGGCCCGTTATCTGCCGATGTTGCGGTCTCTTCTAGTATCCCGCCCTCTCCCCAGGATATTTCACTAACACTCGAATTTAGTCCTTCATTTATTTTCTCACTTTGATTTCACTCACCCCGTTAGAAGATTTTTTTTATTGATTGACTAATTTTCCACTCGAATGGGGAGCGGGACGAGCAGGACGGGTCCACGTCTCCACAGCTACCCCCCCCCACCCCCCACCTCTCTCTCGCTCTTTCTATATTTTATATATATCACAACTTTTTGTCCCTAATCTTTTTTGGGATGGGTCAGTGATTTTAATGTTCCAAACAAAAACCCCGGGTCTCATTAATACAGTTAATGTCCATTATCCTTTCCCGTTTATTTGCTATGATCTTGCTTTGGACAAGGAATCCGATTATAAAATGAGATTTAATTCAAAATATTTTTATGTTTATACCTTATTACAAGTTCGTTCTCCTTTATTGTGGGCTGGGAAGGGATGTTGAGGCTGGGGTGGGAAGTGTTGCCGAGTGAATTAAAATGCCGTCTGTAAAACCGTTGTTTCAATTACTCTCTGCATTTGTGCTTCTGTAGCGTGACATTTCGTAATTGACAGACATTTAACCAGATTCAACAGTATTCATTGCCCTTACTCACATGTCTAATAGTTGAAGAGTCGATTCCTCGGCAGGAGCCCAGAATTAGGATTTGCAACATCCCTGGACTATGCAAGTTCTGGACTTTTGCTCCTGTCTGGGACCTCGTACCAATATACCCACTTAATGTAACAAATGTATACGGAGAGTAATAACTTAAGCTTGCAAGCTTCAAATAACAATTTGGAATGTGCCTGATGGCGCGGGGTCGTGACGGGTCTGATTTATATCTCAGAGAATAAATGTCCAGACTAAGCGACGAGATGTCAAGCACTTTCTCTTTCAGAAAAATATTAGACAAAAACACTTATTTTTGTTTTCTTTAGACAACGCACTGTGATTCTACCCGTGAATCAAATGTTTTGTTTTATCTAAGTTTCATACTGGTCCAAAGGAGCATTTTTGCAACCCAGTCGGAGTCACTTAGTCGAAACCTTCAAATCCCTTTCTCTCTTGACACGTGGAGTGCATTCCAGGAATTGTGATCCACGCATATTAGACTGAAACGCCCCATTAATAACATTCAACAAATATGCCTACGATGCTTTCCTAAATACAATTTAAAATAAAACAAATTGTCTTGCGTCGTTCAAATCTATTTCCCAATGATTACTGAACTCACCGGGCACCTCTAAATATACACTTCTGACTCGAGACAGTGGAATGCATCAGGCGCCCACTAGCCTATATCCATGACCAGGTGTGGGTGCCAAGTCCAAACTATCAACATAACATTTCATTACCATTTATTCCAAGAGTTAAAGACAGGGAAAAAAAATCAGATGAGAAGTTGGGCTGGAAAGACGAGCGAAATTGGAAATAAATATACCCCTGACTACAATAAACTTATCATTTGGGAGAACTGTTCTGTGGTTTACCAATAATGTATGATGAAGATATTCTTGTTGTTCAACAATTAAAACTACACTTAATTAAAAAGTAACATAAATGTCTTGAACAAATTAAAGCTGGAAACCAGGAGGAGAGTGTGGATAAAATCAGTCATTCGGTAATTAAATACAGATTAATAAGTGAGGAGCTCTGAACGCGGGGTATCCCTACACCCAACTACCTCGAACAAAAATATGAATTATTTCATTAGACCAAGTAAACCCTAATTTTAGGATTTTCCGTAAACTGCCAAAATCTAGTTACAGGTCAGCGAAAATAGATGTTTCTGAAAAAGGTACAAAATACCTCAAGTATAATTGGCGTCGTTTAGGAAGGGTTTAAATGGGGAAAGTTGAACCAAAGGTTGAAAGGACGGCAGACAAGAGGAGACACGTTTTCTTGTAAAACACTAACTCCAAGGTCGATGTGTCCAGACAAGCAAGAATGAGATGTTAAAAAAAAAATTATATATATATATATATATATATATATATACAGAAAGGTTATAGTCCACGAGAGGGTCACAGAGTGGAGACCCGCCATCCCTGTCTCTTCGAAGGTGTTGCTCAATTAGGAATTAAACTCTGCAAAACTTCAAACTCAGGGCCCCACTTCGCCTGGAAACAAATGTTTCAAAGCTTTCCCCTCGGCTATGAAAATTTGACTGAGAGATTCTGGATGTGTCGTTTTCAATAACTCGCCAGGCTATGTGTAACGGACTTCTATTTGAATGTTACTCCCTTTCTGTTGCATTTCGATTAAACATCAGTCAAGAATGATCACTTACAGCAAAATGAACCTGTCTTCTATCCAATTCGGTCAGCGGATCCCCATTCGAAGTTTTGCAAAGTGCAGCAAATCCAAAATGAGTTTTGAGGGGCCCCAGTGTTTCCTCCGGATGAAAATACGACTCTGGACCAAAGTTTCGGAATGTGAAGCGTCGGGCGACCCCAGTTAAAAAAAAATTCCTAGGACCTGCAGTAACGTTGATTTCTGCAAAGATCCCCACGATTGAGGGCGTTCCACTTCTCAACTGTTCCTGGTATAATTGAGGGGAATGTCTGATGTATGCCTTTATATTATCAATATTTGTGTAGCTAAGTTGAAGGTTATCAGATGATTGTCACGGTGTGAACCTTCTGGATGCTGTCGAATCTCTCCGGTGCTCTGCCGCCCCATTAATGTTCTGGGTGCAGGGCCTACTTTGCCCGTGCTGACGTCGATCTGTCAATCACAACCCGCCTCCGAGGTGCCTCTGTGCATTCAATATGTCTTGGTGAAGCAGACTCCGTGAAAGAATCGTTCAGTGAAGTTCAACAATAATAAACGACACCAGGCACCTATCGTTTAGCCCACAAGCTCATACAATAGGACCCTGACTAGCACCTTCCCAGATCAAAGCAAACCTCGTTCCAAAAAAAATCACCACCAGCCCCAGGTGTCCGTCTCACTCAGATGCCAGGACAAGAAGAAAAAAAGCTCAAGAGGGTTGTTAACTCGGCCTGGGGCATCACAGGCACCAGTCTTCACTGAAACGAGGAGATCAACAAGAGCTGGTGTCTTCAGAAAGCAGCCTCGATCCTCAAGGACCCACCACCACCCAGGCCGGGCCCTCTTCACTCTGCTACCATCGGGAGTCTGTAGACCTGCACTCAGCGGCACAAGGACAGCTTCTTCCCTGCTGCCATCAAAGACACTGCCTTACTTGGTCTTTTTTCTTGAACTCTTTGTATTTATTTTGGGGTTTAAATAAAAATAGCCCTGATGCTGCCGCAAAACAACGAATTTCGTGACATGTTCATAACAATAAATTCTGATCAAGATGGTCCTAAAGCCCATCCATGGCATTCTTCGTGTGCTAGTCTGACATTACCATTGTAAAGACTGGATCCAGTAGCCCCTTTACTGCCACAGCTCGAAATAAAATAAAACCACAGTGGGTTTAATAAACAAATCTAAATTCATTCATAGTCAAAGAATAACAAACTTTCCAAATTAACTTTACACCCATTTTACTCCATGAGTGTAAGTTATTGTTCACCAACGTAGTATTTGGCACCCTCGGGAACTGGCCATTTTCCCCTCGACTTACTGACCTTTCGGGGCGTCGGGCGACAAGAATGGCGACTCTTTGGTTTAAGCCTAGCAGATGGCAATTTCGTGTAAAATTACATGTTCTGTACATGACAGGAATGGAATCTTGGAGTCCAGCGCAATCAACCCAACAATCAAGTCTCAAGCTCCCTCCCCACCTATGTCAACTCCTCAGGTTTGCTGGGTGCCCACACCGACCCACCGCCATCCCAAGAACATGGGAAATGCATGGTCCAAACGCAATTATCCTTCCAGAAGATTTCTGCCCGCTCCTTTTATAAACCAGGGTTCACTTTCTGTAGATATCTTCAGTCCGAGGTCGTCACTATGAAATCAGCATCAATCTCCAACCGCAATGGTATTCGCCAACAAAGCCTCGCCAATATAACACTGACAAAACAAACACAATTTTGCTCTCTTTCTCGGACAAGTTATCCCAATAATCGACACATGTCTATTCCTTTCGCTCTTCCCCAAATACCATATCAGGAAAAGAACCCATCTCACCACCACCCTATAGTGGACTAAATCCACTTCCGACTCACCCATTCCAAAGACTGAATATCCAAATCAAGCAACAATTAATAACGTTTGTTAGCACCGACACCAATAGTTGGTTGCCATATTGTGGAGTGGCGTGTTCAATTTAAGCCTTTTCAAAAGGCAAGGGTTCGTAGTGGTTTACAGAGTTGAAGTGCGGTGAACAGGATCCAACATTGGTCGATAATTATGCCACCCTTTATTTTTGCAGTCTATGGAATTCGCCTGGTGAGCACTGCAGTTCTGCAAATTCTGGTGTAAATTAAGTGGCCATGGATCGTGTTCACATTATCTGTGGTTGCAATATCGTGGGGTCTCCTTCTAGAAGAAATTACACACAAACACACATTTATATGGTAAATTGAATGAAGTATTTTTAGCTTTAGTCATACAACATGGTAACAGGCCATTTTGGCCCTCGAGGTCGTGTCGCCCAATTACACCCGACTGATAGACACCCTGGCATGTTTTTTGGAGGTGCTTTCCTAATAATTCGCCGTGTTCTGCAAGTTAACCATCCAAAATGGAAACCTGTTTTTATTTTATTGGTCTTTTTTGCTGCACCAAACTAAGTCTGGTCTGGCTAGTTTGAATCTGACTTCTCCATGTGCTTTCAGTAACCTCGATAATGAGAGAGGCGGAAATCGTTGACCTGGTGGATCACGATGAGGAAATTAGAGCATTGCGGATTATTTGAGATGGTCGTAAAACGGCGGGACAAAGAAACAACAAGGAGCCTCTGTCTGGCTCCCATTAGGTTCCCCGGCGCACATTAGCCTGGCAACTGGACCCTACGGGACAGACAACCACCACCGAAAATCCCCCACCCCAACACTGCCAGCTCAGCCCGCCAAAAAAAGTAGCGTGATTTTACCAGCAACTGTGTTGAGCCAGAGAGCCCTGTCCACCCCATCTCAACCTCGCTGCTCAACTGCAGGGAGCATTCAGAGAGAACAGTCAACATTGCAGGGTGCCACCGAAAGCTTGAATTGTTTCGAAGGGGCTGGAGAACTGGAAACTCCGTCACCGCTGAACACTCTCCAGGCGGTTTCAAAGTTTATTCCAGTGAGTCTTTCTACCTTTCTTTCCCCTGAAAGTCACGTGTTGCTCTTGCTAACAATGTAAATGGACTTGTGCTTTTTTAATGATCGCGGTCATCCACAAAGGTGCGGTTTTTCTGTGAAAATAGCGTCAGGTATTTATTAATCCCTGAACATTTCCCACACAGACCTCCAATTTCTATCTGAACGATGGTGTCCTTTCAAGAACTAGAAGCGGGTTGCAAATAGTCACGTTTCTAATCTCGTCTCTCGCCATCATCCAGATGTCGGTTTGAGAAACTGTAGTGGCCGTTGCATTAATTGCGGGTGAAAACTCCCAATATAATCTGATTTAGTGGGCAGACAAGGTTAAATTGCCTTTCGAGGCACCAATCCACGATGCCCAATATCCTGCTCAGGGCTTTCGCTCCAGCACTGCATAAACTGTGGGCACGGAGTTCATATCCTAGCCGCGATTCTATAAATTTTAAAAGCCAGACAAGTTGGCGATTATTCTCAAGTAACTGTTCTCTACACCTCTACAATTGATACTTTGTTCATTCTGTGTCAGGCTCTGAGCTGCTTTCGTGGGATTGGACCGTTATTCAGGTTACGATTTTTTTCCCCCTCTTTCCCAATTCAATTGAACCCTCAACCTGTTTTGACTTTGTCCAAACTTGTATCTCCACCAGGATCTTCCCCCCACCCTCCGCCCATTAAAGGAGAGGAATAAAACATTTTAACTCTAAATGTGAAACTTTTTAAAAGCAAAATCATCAGGCCGGCGGTGTATGAAAACGGTAAAAAGAAACGGTGGCCATTACCAATGAAGTTCGCATTTTAAAGTCAATACTGATTTTTTTTTTTGGTAATAATATTCGACAGGTTATATTTAAATCGGGGCGGGTTGGATAATTTGCTTTGCGTTGAATGTAATTTTCAGTAGCGAAATTCTAAAACAAGGACACTTGGAAATGTTTAACTTCAGCGTGCGCCGTGATTATTGACCATCACACTTGAAGTTTAATTCCTTTTGAATCAAGAATCATAACGAAATGCTGCTCGTTCACCGAACACCTCAAGCAAAGTTACTCCATCCAAAGTTATTCCACTTTGGTTTGCGCTCTGCGCTCGATTCCAGTCATTATTGCACATAAAAACGGTGCCATTGCCTGGTACATGTTCCACCGATATTAATGGTGCCGCAAGATTCGTGGTCACAATTCATCCGCTCTTTGCCACGGTGAGACTTTGTTCAACGAATCAAACTTTGAAATGAACAACAGTCAATTGAACTTAAAGCCCATCACTGCCTCTAGGTCTCAGCAACTGCACAGGAATTGCCAACACAATGATTTGACACTGCCGATTTAGAATTCGAGGCATAAGAAGGAAATGGTGCAACTCTGAGAACATTTTCAGTCAGTCTCTTTGCCACATCATGATGGTCAAGGAAGGACATAGTGTTGGTTCCTCGGCCTAATGATTGTGCGATAGCTGTCGAAACGATACAAGCCACAGACAACAGAATCTTAGTTTGGAAAAACCAGTCAGAGCTCACCACATGAGTGGACCATATCAGGTCGCAATATGAAAACAAATTCAGATGACTTGACCATATTCCTACCATTCTAACGTAGACTTTTATCGTCCTCTCCGAGCCTTCTGATATCGGCTAAAATGTCATTAACATATCGAAGTTAGAGGAACCGGACTGGTTTCCCCTAGAATTAAACTCTGCTCAAAGGCAGGAGAAATATTTGGCCCCGTTAATCTCCGAAATTCATTCTCGAGATACCTGCTCAATGTATCGATTCTGAACTATATTGAGATCACGTGTATGTAAATCAATACACGAGTTCCTCTTCGGGTCCTGAAGGTAAGGGTTTGCTGGAGCGAAGTGTATCTTTTAGAACCACAGAATGATACCAGATAAGATTTTCGGGCCTTCCCTGATTTTGACGAATGGTTAAAGCGCATTGTTCCTCCTTTAAACACATTAATCTTATTTTTTTCCCTGAAAAATAACATTGTTTTTTAATGGTAGAACGCAACGTATTTTTCAGAATTTGGATAATATCGCCTGTTGAAGATGTCGGAGGTTAAAATTCTTTTAGTGAAACGACAAGTCTTTTTGCTGCAAATTTCTGTTGCGATAATATTTAAATTAAGCTCAATCAATCCAACAAATGGACTTTTTTTCTGTTAGAGGTTAACGCTGATTATCTGTAATTATTTAAGTCAACTTCATTGGAAGAGGCGAGTTGACAGAACTCGGTCGAGGATGCGTTGCGGTGTTAAATCACAGTAGATGTTGTAAATGCTCTGTGGGAATGTACGGAGAAATAGTGAGTGAAATCGCCTGAAAGATTCATTTCAGCCTCGAATCTTTGGAATAAATCTAACACTTGACAATAACATTCTTAGAATGAATAAAGAAACTTTCTCTCAGAAAGATGTTTTCCCTAATTAAATAACCTCCGCCTCTGTACATGGTCTGACAATTCCCAACCTGCAGAATCTGTCAATATCTTGCCTGCAGTCTGCCGCCAGACCGAAATTAAATCGTCTAAAAGATATTTGAGTTATTTTATTTGACAACGTTTATTTTGAAAATTGGGCATCATTCTGTCCAGTGAACTAGCATTCCACTAACCTGTCCATGCAAGACGTGCTTAATTTTAAGTCTGTTTTGATTTGTTTCCAAACTGTTAAAGCGACATCCTGAGATTTACAAACACACACACACGAAATATCCATATATCTCTATCTGATGATTTAACACTAACGATTAATGACTCTGGTTTTAATGTTGATTCCAACCCGTTGAAGCTATATCCCGGCAATCAATAATGACCTCTGTTCCAATCACCACTCCTAACAGTTTATCCTTCGCCCTCTCGCCAGCGTATGGATACATGTACCCTTCCTCTGCCCTGAATGTTAATGCTGTGACAAAATTATAACTGTGGATCGTTTTTGGGCTGGATTTGATCATCCATCCCATTTTCCCTGCCTCCTCCCACCCCCGCCACATTTATAAAAATTCTTTAGCATTTCTGCACTTTTTGAAAAGAAAATAATTGAATGATGTTTGCTGAAGTCTATTATCGGCGACTCCCTCGGCATAAATCATCCAGGTGTGAGAAATGGACCCCTTGTCATGCAATGAAGTCAGTTTATTTCACGCTAACAGGTCAAGTGCATTTATAAACGTTTATATCACATTGGTTATAAGTGTAATCAATAATGCTGGTAAACAAACCTCCTTCGACGTGCACGTCTGAACTGCTATTTTAATTATGGATCCCGCACGTTCTAGAGTTAGGTCGAGGGTTGGGTGGAAAATGTGCTCTTTTAAACATTGGTTTGAAATTGTTTTCAATTGAAAGTTTTGAGAAGAGCTTGAAGGTGACAGAACAGAGACGGCTAATCACAAACCAACACAAAGCCCAGAGGACAGGATTTCCTTAAGATTTGCGAACTCGGGCTCAAATAACCTGCCCGAATTAACTACAAGATCTGGCTTTTTTGCAAACTCTTCATCTAAAACTCCACCTCCAATCTCTACCACCTGACTGTTAATAACTGAAGCATTTACGTGAACAAAAAAAAAACTAGAAAATTAACAAGAGTCCAGATATCACACACGCACAGACGCTCCAAAATTGATTTTCATTTAGTTCTACTTTCTTTCAGAATAGGATTTTATTTCATTATAAAAAAAGCTTCTGGGGACCTGAAGCCTGACATTCTTTCTGCACCTGAATGTTGTTAAAGCCACTTCAGAACAACAGAGGAGCAATTGTGACTAGAGCCCAACACTAACATTAAAATCTCAACTTTAATTTTAGGAAATACCGATCGACGTCAGCACACACAGAAAACAATAGTGTGGCCCAGTTTCCCTACCCACTCTCTCTGAAAGGGTGCATTCAATGTGGATGGTGTGTTTGTTTATATTGTTTCGCCATAAAATTCGAACAGATACAGTAACATTCCACCAATATAAACACTTGCTCAGTTTGAGTGTTTCTTTCTTACCGCCCCCGCTCCTGGCTCCCCCTTCCTAAACACGCTGCTCTCTGTCTTTGAGTCGGTGTCCTCCGTGCAGCCACTTTCGTCCTGTGACATCCTCCCACCCAACCCCCACGTCTTACCGCTTTCCCCCCTATTAATCATCTTCTGTCATCGCTGTCAAACTTTTAACCAACCAGACAATTAATTTGGATAATTCAGATGGGAGAAAAATCGCATTCGTTAATCTCCAGTGTTCGCTTAAGACGCCACATGCATCGAGACTTAGTTCGAACTTGTCAGCTTAACGCCAGAAAGTATCATTTCAAAACTAGATAGCAACAGCGAGTCGATCGGATCTTATTCAATTCAATTCAAGCTCGCTGCCTTACTGCGTTCTCATTGCGGCCTGCAGGCGAGAAAAAATAACGGGAACGCGATCCTCCTGTTTGAACTTGACTTCATCTCACACTGGATTGCGCGCACGTTTGATTCTTTTTAACCCATCCCGCTTTGAAAGAAGATTCTTACCAAGAGCGTCCTGCCTTTGCAAACAGATAATCCAATTTCTCTTGGGAGATTTGATGAATAGTTGAAAGCCGTGATTACCCCCCAAAAAAGGGTCTTAAACAGAGGCCCCCTGCTCCTTCAAAGGAAATCTGCTAGCGGTCAGGGGCAGGGAGTTTCGTTGAGTTTAACATTGAATTTTATCTGCGGAGACTCCCCTGTCACGTGACGCAAAAATCGACCTTACAGTCATTTACTGAAATGGCGATTTGGGGGGGGGGGATTGTGGGGGAAGACTTCCAGAGAATGTTTAGCGCCAAACATACTAGCAAAATCTAATTATTTAATAGAGTTTTTTGGAGTCGCAACTAACGGTCCTGATCGCTGAACAATTATTTCCAGCACTTTTGTTTAATTGTTTTAGATTTCCAACGGGTTTTATTTAAATTAACGATAACATTTCTAATGTTTATTGGAAATTTAAACAAAACTAAAAAGTTGTATTTATCTCCAATGGCCATTATCGTAACCGCATTCTGATATTTAATAACCAACTAAGCAGGCAGGGAGAAGTTTGAAAGTGGATCTCTGCCACGTTCATTCTCCCTCTGCTTCATGGCGAGTCTGGGCTATGCCTTACTGGGTACCTTACTGTTGAATGACGTGGCTCAGTCACCTCGTACCCACCCATCAACCCCACCTCTCCCATTGCCTGAAGAACGGGCACAGGCCAGAAACGTTCCTCACCTGTAACATGGAGGAAACCCCCCCCCCCCCTTCCCGAGACCCCGACAGAAACCCGCCAACTTAGCTGTTTTTCTGTCTTGTCGTTTGAAAGAGATTCAAAGGGTATAAATTGCACTAAATTAGGGGACAATATTACAGAACTAATAACTGATAACCCGCCCTTATATTAATAACCGGAAAGAGACTTCATTGGACGTGTGAGATCGATAATTTATGATGAATCTTAAATGATCATAATTGAATATTTTAACCACAGATGTTAAATAATTATTTACAGTTTTTAAATGTGTTTTTCCCCCATTGACCTCCCGTCCAATGACCCGAAGCTCTGGCGCTTAAATTAAACCGCAATCATTCGTTTCATTTTTCTACTGATTCGATTTTACGTCTGATTCCCATAGTTTCAACACTGGCTTTTTCATATTGATGGAAATGTCCTGAAATAAACAGGCATCACTCGAGCTGATGAACGATTCGCTTCCACTCTTCCTTCGGCGTTCAACCGAGTCTTTTCATTTCAGCCTAATCCGAGTCAAGGACACAATTCATACTCAACCATCAATCTCTGGCAGAGCGATCAATTTAGCAACGAAATTGTTTTTATGGCAAACTTGGATTTTGTTGTTTATGCCCAATTTAAGAGATTTCAGTATTTTATAGTTTTTTTTAAAAGGTCCATGGCAAATTCACAATCTTATTTCACCGTGTCGTAAAACTCCTAACTTTTTAATCGCCTTTCATATTTATTTCGACAATAAGGGAAAGCTTTCTAATTTACTGCCAGGCGCAATGTGGCGAGGTTAGCGCCCCATTCATTTCCTGAACCCTCCTAAAGAAGAAGAAATTATGCCGAGGCAAATTTTATTTGAGTGTCTTAGACTTTCGTCTAAACGGTAGTTTCTAATTGTGATGCCCGGCGTTGGTTCAAAAGATTACATTTTTTTAAAAAAATAGTTATATGTGGAAATGTATCCAGGCTGTCGGAACTGTGTTCGTAATGTTAAAAATCTTATAAGGGTTTATATATTAGATTAAATGGCCATTGACATGAATTGCCTGTTATAAAAGCGGAAGGAAAAATGTTGGATATCTTACATGATTTCTGTGTTGTTTTCACGTTTTACTGATGGTTATTCGGGGGCAGGTTCCGTGGTATTAACAGGTCTGGTGTAAAGGATAAAGTCAATGGCGATGATAATCATTTGCAGTGGATGAAGGTTGTTTAGTGTTGAAGGAGAGAGCCCCAGTGGGCGACGGGTGTCGATTACCACATCCCCGCACTGCGGCTCAAGAGCGGCCCAGGGACCAGGGAACGCGGTGATCGGACTGAGTAGAATTCACGAGAAAGGATCCAGCATTATCTTTCCCCCCCGAGTAAAGGAGTTGAGAATGAAAAGGAAACGTCTTGTTTGCAATGAAGCACAAGCAATTGTGGGAAATGGGGAACAAAGTTGACCAAAGTCACGCGAGGGAGAGAAGTCGGTCAGTCAGAGGTAGCGTGGCCACAGGTGACTGGAACAGAGACTTTGACCCAGAATCTTAGAGGGGTGACCAAAGTCAAGCAGAATGTAGGTTTGGAGAATGGACGGCTTTAAGAGCTTTGAAACTTACTGAAACTTTCAGTCAAAAAGCCAGTCATTTGTTCTGGTGACAACTTGTCGCTGAGTGCGTTTCTTTTGATTATCAAACCCCATTCTTGATTTCACCTGTGGAATAGGTTGGCCAACTTCGCTGAATTTGGAATGATCCTTCCGAACGTGTGAAAAAGAAAACAGGAGAGAATCGATGTGTAAAACATTTTAAAGGAAAAGGGACATTCAAACTGGTAGATGTCAAACAAGCGAGGAATGGGCCAGACGCTCCGGAAATGCAGACGTACATTATCCAGTAAATCACACCGAGTTCTCACTGAGGGAGAGTCACGAACGAGGGACACGATCAGTGCCCGATCGTTTAACACTGAGGTAGAAATATGTTCTTTCAGAGGGTGGTGAGTCTCTGGAATTCTCTGGCCCCTTGGGCAGTGGAGCTCTCATCTTAACATTCACATTTCAGATTTATTGTCAGAGTGCATTCATGCAACATCACATGTGGGCGAAGCACTTATTGCTAGTGCAAAAAAAAACTGTACCCAAGAAGATGCATGGAAACAAATAAATAAATGTAAACAAACTGTGCCATACAGAGAGAAAAAAAAATCAAGTGCACAAGTCAGCGTCCTTCAATGAGTCCCTGATTGAGTTTGTGGTTGAGGAGTCTGATGGGGGAGGGGGAACAGCCGTTCCTGAACCTGCTGGTGAGGGTTTTGTGGCACCGAGACCTCTTTCCTGATGGTAGCAGCAGAACAGAGTGTGGGCTGGGTGCTGGGGATCCTCGATGATTGTTGCTGCTGTCCTACGGCAGTGTTCCCTGTAGATGTTCTGGATGGTGGGGAGGGTTTTTCCTGTGATGTCCTGGGCTGTGTCCACTCTTTGGTAGGGCTTTCTACTTAGGGGTATTGGTGTCCCCATACCAGACCATGATGCAGCCGGTCAGTAGACTTTCCACCACACATCTGTAAAAATATGCTCGGGTTTACTTAGGGTGGAAATAGATAAATATTTGAGAGATGGAGGAATTGAGGGTTAAAGGAACCTGGCTCAAAAGAGAAGGCCAGCACAGATCACCATGAGCATATCAAAAAAGGTCGGGCAGGCATGAGGGGTGGAGGGGGGGGGGGGGGGTTGGACAACCTCCTCCTGCTCCTATTTTCTTGTGCTCTTGAGTAGAACATTGAATATTTCCATTGCAAATTAAAATGCAGGTACCACAATTAAATCTGTAGATTATAGAGTGAAACACGTGTCTTACAGCAAGAACATGCATCTGCAGAATGGAACCTCATTAAAATCTCATTACTCAAGCTCATTATAAAACTTTCACTGGAATGAACCTTCCCCGAACTAATAGCGCAGCCGAGTTTAAGCCTCCATAATGTGGCCCTTATAATAACAGCCCCAGGAGTTTGCACAGACCTAGGTCTACAATGAAATGCATACACTGTATCGTGAGATTAATGATTTAGATAATGGGTTCATTGGTAGCTTTGGGACGTTGGAAAGAAGGATGTTTCAGAAGTGAAGAAATAAAACTGAGGCCAGATCCCACTGATGTAAAATGCCACAGCTAACTTGACATTGGGCTTGAAAGAAACAGCAGTAGGTCAAGGTGCACTGGTGGGAAGGGAAACAGAGTCAAAGTTTCAAGTGGAAGAGTCCAGCAGTTCCTATTTTAATTTCACATTTCTGTTTGCGGTTTAAAAAAATAATTTGATTGGAGTTGGCTGTTTACTATCGGTCATTCTCAATCGGAATTGTGTCAGACATAAATGCTAAATAAAATCGAAGCAGCATATTCTGGAAATCAGAAACAAATGCAGAAAGAAGGGCAAACACCTTCTTCATCATAATGTCTCCCCTTGTCATCTATGTGCCTCTGTTCTACAACACTCCAGGACCTTGCCACTTAACTTCACAAAATGCAACAGTTACATTCCATCTGCCACTTTCCCAGTTGATCCAAATCCTGTTGTAGTCTGAGATAACCTTCTTTGCTGTCCACTCTACCTTCAATCTTGGTGTCATTCACACATTTACAAACCTTTTCAACTACATTCTCATCTGAATCATTAATGTAGACAATGAATAACAATTGACCCAGCTCTAGTCCCTGTGGCACACCACTGGTCGCAAGCCTCCAATCTGAAAAACAACCCTGCCCTACTACCTTTTGACTCCAACCACCAAGCCAATGTTGTATCTGCTCATCCAGGATGTCATGTGAATCAGCATTCCCAAATAGCTACGATTTGGGACTTAGTCAAAGGCCTTACAAAAATCTATGTGGATAACGTCCACCTCCTTTTGGTTATCTCTTCAAAGGTGCATTCCTGAGACATCGTTCCCCATGCACAAAGCCATGCTGACTATCCTGACAAGGCCCTGACATTTCCAAATGCAAGAAGATCCTATCTCTCCAAAGGCCTTCCAGTAAGCTTTCCACCATAGATATCAGGCTCACCTGGTCTGCAGTTCCCTGGCTTGTCCTTGCAGCCCATCTGAAATAAAGGCACAACATTAGCTATTCTGCAGTCATCTGATGCCTCACCAGATACAAATTCTCTGCCAGACTACCAGCAATGGCTTCCCTGGCTCCCTGCATTTCCTTAGGATACATTAACTATCCACCTCTATCTTCATTTCAGACAGCGAGATGAAATATCCCGCCAACCTCTCAAAAAAAAATTCCACTCTAATCACTCTACCAATTAAATCTCTCTCACACACACACGCGCGCGCACACAAACACACACACACACACACACACACACACACACACACACACACACACACACACACACACACACACACACACACACACACACACACACACACACCAGATATATGACCCTTGGTGGAAATTCTTTGAGAATGAACATTTCAGGCTGGCGTCCTTTTATCAAATGCATGTAGTTCACCTCAAATATTAGCAGAAAGATTAACTTTACCACAGAGTCTGCTAGGTCCTTTGAGAATTTCTAGCATTTTATCTGTCATAAAGAAACCTCACCTAGAGCCTTCTGTCTTTGTGTGTTTTCGTGCAATATTTGAATACCTTCTGTCATCACCAGCTGTCCACTAAGTCTTTGTTTGCCATCCACCGCAGAGGGAGGCCTTTCAGCCCATGATGTCTATACTGGTTCTTTGAAAGAACCCTGTGAGCAAAGAGAAGCTGGAGGGACTCAGAGGGCCAGACCCTGGACTCCAATTCCAACGCCTTGAAATGGGTCCCGACCCAAAGCTTCGGCTGCCCATCGATCTGTGTGGATGCAGCCTGACCCGCTGATGCTTCCAGCTTTCCTTTGCTCAAGATTCGCTGGTACTTTTTAGTAATGCCCACCTAAACTTCGAACGCACCTGTTAATATCGCTCCTAAAACTTTATTTCAAAATAACAATGTTCATAATCACTTGATCCTTAATTTTGCCCTGTGTCGTTTTATTGTCATCGAAATACGCTCGAGCACAAAGCGAGATCCAACAACTAATAAGATTTGCTGCGAAATCAATGTTCCCAGGCAACAACTGTTTCATACACGGCGTGCACTTCAGATCGAACAGGATCGGATTGGTTTTATTTTGGTAATCCGGCCTCTGTATAACTTAAAATTCCCCGTCCCAGACTTGCTTTATTTGTTTTCCTTCGCATCATTCCAAACTTCTTAAAACGGCCCACAGAAATACCATTTTCATGACTGAAGATTTGCAATTTAGAGGGATTGAATATTATAAAAGTTTATTCAGGCGCAAGAGGGAACAGTATCGTTTCTCTACAACGGAAAGGTAATTGACCTGCAGTGTTGACTCTGTTTCTCTTTTCAATGCCATGAGAATCTCCAATATTCGGCCATTCGGCTCATTTTATATTGCACGTAGTCTACCCCGTGCCTATGGTCAATGCACAGGACCAAAAGTGTGCCAGAGAGGTTCACTGGAGTGTCGACATCACCCCCCACACCCATCGACGTGATGGACTAGGATCGTTGTCTGAAGAGGGGTGCAAAATCATGGAGGACCCCTTCCACCCCGCACACAGCATCTTACACCTGCTCCCGTCAGGGAAGAGATCCAGGAGGATCGGAGCCAGCGCCACCACAACTTCTTGCGAAAACTGAACGACTAAATTATCTGCCCGCACGAACCATTCGAGACTCTCACATTCACGAAACAATATTTCCTGCCTATGTATTGGTTGTCTGCGGGTTTTGCACCGAGGACCGGAGAACGCTGTTTGGTCGGGTTGTACTTGTGCAAACTTGACTTGATTTAAATCTTATTTATTTGCCCGTGGTGACTGTGTTTTCCCCGTTCTCATGCACAGCACAAATTCTTGCAAGAGTATTGACTTCATGGCAAAACCCCGGAGATGTGAAACAAAGCAAGGGGATAAAACCCAGCAGGCCAGGTGTGAAAGAGAGAACGGTAACGTTTCTGGTGGGTGACCTTTCATCGGTGGTTTTTCCTGCAGGATCCGCTCCTCGAGAATTCTCGCAAATGGGGTTTCCAGACGCTCTTCGAAATCCCCCACCCCGACCCTCCGCGCATCTCTTCGTGTTTCTGAGCGAACCCGTCGCCTGTTCTAAGGTAATAGCGTTCAAATTGAATGCAGGTTGCACGTTCGAAAATTAGACCCAAGCACCGAGCTTTTCTCCAGTGACACGGCTCGGAGATGAAATCTGGCCCAAGATTGATCAAACTTTACTGGGAACGTTTCAGTCCGCGCTGAGAATATAAATTAAGGGGCTTTCATCAGGATCAACTTCGAGTCGTGGACCGAACGACCAGATGGTGAATCAATTTGATCCGGGCGAAATCAGGGATCCAGACAAAGGTTTCGAGTAATTTCCGGCGCTCACCTGGTTACCCCGCCTATCTGAACCACCTCTAATAATAAACCTTATAGCTTCAGACGAAGGGCTAAAGTACAAATTGGCCTCCAATAACATGGTTTGAAAATTGATCTTGTGTGTGTGTGTGTGCATGTCGAGAACCGAGAGATAGTTCCAACCCGAGCAAGCCCAGAATCTCCTGAAATGACCGCGAGGTGAGGGATTCATGTGGGGAGAATCAACGTCGGACTCAAAGAAAAGAAGCAGTCAAGTTCTTTTAAAGACTTTTTTTTCGCGAGGACCTTGGTGATCTGATATTTTAAATGATAATGCTTTAAAAACCCCAGTTTATAATTAAAACCTAACTATGGGTATTATTTGGATTACAAAATCGGCAACGCCTAAACTTCTAATTTACTGGTTTAATACCCTCCTACTTGGATGGGGAAGGAGCTGTGGGAGTTATGGAGCGCTGTGTACGGATTGGATATTCTGCCGCATCTCCATGGCGGGAGTGGGTCGTCTCGAGTGACTCGGTGGCTCGAGAACGGACATGGGACCATGCAACAAAGCCCAGGCTCCGGACCGCCGGTGATAGGCAGAGGTTATAGGGATGGTGGCGAAAGGAAATTCAAAGGAACCTGGAACCTTCTGCCATCAGCGACCACGTGGGATCAGGTACAACAACTTGAATTGCAAAACCTTTCGAGACATTAATTCGATGAAGGTCAAAAAGTGGGTTAAAAGGAGAAGTGAAAGCAGGAGGGCCATTCAGCCCCTCGCGTCTGCTCCTCCGTTCAATCAGATCGTGATTAATCTTTTACCTTCGCGTCTGTTTTCTGGGCTCACCCCATTTTCTTTGAACTCTTGAGGGTTGAGGAGTACTGTGACAGTTTGACAAAAGAAAGCAGGGGCGTCCAACAACACGAAATAACCTGAGGCGCCCTTTCTGACACTTGAGTTCAATTCGTTTCAGACTAACCTGTACCTCGACCCCAACACTGTCTCAGTGTTAGATCATTGGACTATAAAAGCGTTACTGATTCCACATCCGGTATCCGCAGCAACAATGGAAATTGGAACATTACTGCTACGAAGTGCAACTAATCGTGTTGAATGTGGCCTTCAGATGGATCGATGAAAGGAATAATTGCCCCAAAAAACGTGATAAAGGAATAGTCGGCAGGTCACAGCATTTAGTTTTGAATAAAGATAGATTCAAATTTAATAACGAAGATCTGATTCATATGTACGGTTCTTTTGATATTTGCATCTCTATAGATTTGAAAGTTTATTGCAGTCTCTGTGTCAATAGATCAAAGCCCCTTTAACTGTAAAAATGAACACTCAATAACAATGCAACTGCAGATTTTCTTGTTTAGGTCAAACCTCGATGACGCGTTGTCGTATTATACGATTTAAGTTTAAATCATTTGGAAGGATTTATGAACTCTGAACGAAATTTTTATCTTCGCAAATGGATTTGAACATGCACATTACAAACTCCAAAGAGCCCACCTCTGCCGCTGTCGAACCAGATATGATGTACTGCGAGACACACAACAAATTAATGAATTTCACTGAGATTTAGAGGTCAATACTGATTGAGTTGATTTGGCCGCTCCATTTTCTTCCAACCCGATCTTCTTAATGTGTTTTCAACATATGAAAAATGGAGATCTAGCACCGGAAATTGTTGACGAGAACCCGTTTCTGTTAGATGGCCGAAGTAAAACATGAAAGTGCAGGCACCGTAGTTGAAGTAAAAACACAATGTCAACGCCCGACGTCTCTCTACATTTGTTATACCTTTGCTCAAGCCAGAAACCGAGCAAAGATAAAGATACATAACCAACGGTTTCGAGCAAGGAATGGCAAAATGCAACTGAGTTTCCCCAACATTGTGTTTTTACCATTAGATTGTTAAGGATGATGAGAAATATTTAGTTTTAGAAATAATTTCAGAACAATTTTTATCAAGACCTTAAGGGCTCCTGGTGCTTCAGTTCAACTGAAGGATGGTCCCGCAAGATCTTCAGTTAAATGCAAGGCACAAAACTATGCTGATGTCAAACGTTCTGTCCTTCAACTGACTTCATTTCTAGATTTTTTTTTCTTTTCAAGTTTACAACTTTGATTTATGGGGTGAGAATTCTGAATAAAGGTGAACCGAAGGCTACCAGGATCTCGAAATTGTTGGTTCTTTTCTTTCGTGCGTAATTACGTTTTCTGGATGAGATATGAATAAAACAAAGAGCTTTGTCGCCATAAAAAGAACTTCACTGTTTAAACAAGGCCATCCAAGGTAGATTATCGCGTGTGTTTTAGCTACGACAGTAATAAAATGGAGAATGAATCTGAACTCTCCCCAGTTGTCAAGTGTTACGCATTGTTTGTCTGTCTGTGTGATATGTTTGGTTGTGGGTCTGCGTGTTTTGTACCGTCGGGTTGCATGTGTGGAATCAGATCACAGTTGACTTGATTACAGTTCCCCGAGATCTGAATAAAGAACCCCATAGTCCAACGAAGCCCAGCCGGACGAAAGAGTAAAAAGACCCGGGCTTCCACTTCTTTCTGGGGCAATGGCTTAGACGTGTTCGGTTGACCTCAATATCACTGCTCTGAATAATAAAGATGGGCTCCTTCTCTATTAGTTCTTGGTGACAGATGCGGGTGAGTGGATATTGGATGAGAATGGAACCAAGCTCTGATGTGATGTCCAGGGTCTACATTTCTCCCTAACATTCAATGCCCAGAGTCGCAAACAAAGAATGGGGACTTGGCTGAGGTTTGAGTAAGCTTCACATTAAGTGAAGTGCTTGACATTCAGTAGACTAAGTCACAATTGAATAAGATAGGTCTGTTTGATCAATGTGTGTGCAGTCTGCAAAGCTACTGGCCATAGACGAGAGTGCCCAAGACCAAGAATGGACTGCAACTCGGTATTGGCAACCAACTGTTGGTTCTTGGTGCCGTCAACCCTCCAACCCTCTTAAGTACGTGCCCATCTTTAGGATTCGATACTCAATATGGACCCACGGCGCCGCGATTGCATCGGAATATCCACGTTTTTTTAAAAAAACGATCAATTCCACACAATTACGAGAGAGCGGTAATAATAATACACGAATTGCTTTCGTCCCAGAAACTGTGCTTTTGATTTATGACGGTATGATTGGATGCTTTCTCGGACTGGAGTTTGCGGATAACGAGGCAACGCTGGCAAACGTATCCTTGAAGAAACTCACAGATCAAGATGCTGCTAAGTTTCCAGCGCGATTTTTTTTCGCAAGTTTAATAGAATAATCTTACGCATAGTGAACGAGCGAATCCTATTGATTTAAATTTTCCGGCAAGATTCTCCATGGAACAACGTAAGTATCAGTAAATTGCGCAGCGCGATACTCAGACCATAATTCTAACATCAATAAACACAATAGATTATAATGAGAATGAGTTTAATGCAGTGATTCTCAACTTTTGCCCCCACTCACATACCACCTAAGGCACCTCTGCCACGTGTACCTTGTGATCAGTAAGAAGTTACTAAAGGTGATATGTGAGTGCGGGAAAAAGGTTGAGAACCACTGGTTTAACGTCATACACTTTGTCATTTGCCGAAATTCTTGCTGCAGCCAAACTAAAAGAGTAAACTATTTGGATTAAATTAATAAATGCATAAGATAAATAATTCCCGTGCAAAAAAAAGGGACTTGCAATGGTGCAGACAGTCCTTCTGCGGCCTGACAACACAACATCATCAGAAGAGAACAAGGTTGTGTTTCTGCAATCTATCATTTTAGCCACTTCCTCCATGGGCATGTTCTTGATTAGTGCGGGCCAGATTGTGCTCTGGTCTGTCTTGTGTTGGGTGAGAAGTCTGAAGCGGAGATAACTCAATTCATTGAGATGGCTGAAATTTATGAGTTTGACATCTAACACGGTAATGCAAAGCAGCATGGAATTGCTAATTGATTGCCACGTGGAGGATGTATGGACTGGAGACAGAGGTATTAAGTGGAGAGAAATTATCACTAAAACCTGGGAAGAGACGTCCCATAGACTGAGAATCTGATGAACTGTCATTCAAATGAATGAGATAATAGCTTTGATAAATAACGTGAAAGGAACTCAGCCATGCAAATTACTTCCTTCTGACATCTTTTGAATTGGAAAGCTTGCACGGTAATTGGTTTCGTTGAATTGCTTTCAAAGTAGGTTCTCCTCCTCCCCTGCCCCGAGACAGACCAGGCAAATTCCTCTTCGCTGGTTCCTTGGCCAGTTGTTACTGGCAGAGAGCGGGCAACTGGCAGACACGGCCCATTCCCCGAGTGAAGCTCCTCCTTAGATTTTAGATTTCAGATTTATTGTCAGAGAACATAAAGGACATCACATCCAACCTTGAGATTCTTTTTCCTGCGGGCGAGGCAGAATCAGAATCAAGATTTATTGTCAAGAAATAAAATCATGAAATGAGGTGTTTTGTGGTAGCGTCATAGAGCAAACATTCATATTATAACCATCTTATGACATTACTATAAAAGAATAATAAAATTAAAATAACAATAATAGTGGATGAAAAGTAAGGCCGTGTCTGTGGTCCATTGATCATTCAGGAATCTGATGGCAGTGGGGAAGAAGCTGTCCTTGTGCAGCTGAGTCCTCTCTTCAGGCTCCTGTACCTTTTCCGGAAGAGGGCATGGTCTGGGTGGTGGGGGTCGTTCCCAATGGTGGGGAGGGTTTTGCCTGTGATGTCCTTGGCTGTATCCACTATATTTTACAGGGCTTTCTGGAAAGTAGGTATCGGCTCCAGCATCCATGAAGGGACCAGTGATGAGCAGGGCTCCAGGGCTCCCAAAAGGCCTTAGGTGGTGATGGTAAATGAAGTGAGACCAGGTTGTCTCAACCTCACTTTTTCATCGGACAGGACAAGCTCTTGTGTAGCTATGGAGGTTATGAGGGTGGTGACATTGAAGGAGGTCATGATATCCATGGAAATGATGACCCTGAAGGGACTCACTTTTGGCTTCTCATTCTTGTATTGATAGTCTTCTCTGTGTCCTTTACAGGACAAGCAAAAGCAATCTTTTTGTATATTCTGTGTGCATGACAATAAATGGTATATTGATCTTGAATTATATACTCTCGCAAGGTACAGTATTTAAACCAGCAGGCCTCAAGCAACCGACAAAAAAAAATTGAGGAAAGTAAATAATTTTTAAAAATTTAAATAAGAATAAAATAATAGGTTAAAATGTGTACATATATAATTGTAAAAGTAAATGTTCTCTAAAGTAACACATAGACCTTTGGTGAGGATGGGAGCAAATATTCAGCCAGCAGATGCCTTGGTCGGGCTTTGTTCGTAGCAGCTGTTCGAATAAAGTTGTGTGAAACAGCGATGGTGTCACCCAGGACGAAGAGCTGGTTGATGCTGCTCACTGTTGGGGTGACTCTCTTAAAGTGTCTCCTTATCCCTGCTTAGTAAGAGAGTACGAGTCGCCTCGGTCAGAAGCTTTATCTGTAAACGTGTGAGTGGGGTTAATTATCTATAATGTTATTGTTCATCTTTTGGGTGTCATGGCAGTGAAGTTTCTTCAGTGCAAGAAGTTTTTTTTTGTCTTTCAAATTGTTTATTCTTAATGCAGGTGTATTAGTTAGCCATTGTAGGACTAAGTCTGAAATAACCAGCAAATTCACTTATCTGGCATCTAGTAATCCACATAGGTGTCGGATACAAGGAGGTTTACTGTACTTTGTCCATCCAAATTGATGACAATGCAGGTCAGGCTTCAAGACTCCCTTCAAGATGATGCACAGTTTGTATTAGCAAGCATTAGCCATGTCTTTCTGAAGGAGTTGACCCTCTATGATGGAATCATTTGAGAGTCTGGGAAACAGTCACTTCCAATCAGAACTCACACTGTCAGATGAAATGGAAGTGGGAACAAACATTCCCACCCTAACATTTTGTATCAATAGCTTTTCCTGGAAATGTCCATGTTTCTACTTTTATCATTTGTCTTCTAACACAGATTATACAATTCTATTAGTCATCATGATGTCTGATCAGTGGTGGATGACTTACATTGTCAAGTTTATAGTCATCTGATTGCATAAGTACAACCTGATGAAACAGTGTTCTCTGGTCCTTAGTGCAAAAAATGCAGACACACCGACAAAGAATAAATATGCAGAGGAAGTATTCATCTATCAAAAAACATTTTAAAATTTAGACATACAGTACGGTAACAGGCCCTTTCAGCCCATGAGTCTGTGCCGCCCAATTTATACCCAATTAATCTATAACCCCCAGTACATTTCAAACAGTGGGAGGAAACCAGAGCCCCTGGGGAAAACACACACAGACATGGGGAGAATGTACAAACTCCTTACAGACGGCATGGGATTTGAACCCCAGTCCAAATCGCTGGCAGTGTAAAGGCGTTGCGGTAACCATTACACCAACCGTAGTTTTGTTTTCATGAAAATGAATTTTTCAGATGGTTAATGTGATCTGTTCCTTTGGTCATTCAGTATTCTCACTGCCCATGGGAAGAGGCTGTTCCTCAGCCTGGAGGTACTGGTTCTGATACTGCTGTATTTCTTTCCCAACAAGAGCAGCTGTAAGATGCTGTGTGCAGGGTGGAAGGGATCCTCAATGATTTTGCACGCCCTCTTCAGACAACGATCCTGATAGATCACGTCGAATGGGGAAGAGGGAGATTCCATTGATCGTCTTCGCCACTCTTATGCTCCTGTGGATTGAACTTCAAAGTCCACGATCATCTCCTTTGTCTTGTCCACGTTGAGACTCAGGTTGTTATTCTCGCACCATTTCACGAGATTTTCCACCTCTTCTCTGAAGTGCGACTCATCGTTGAAGCTGATGAGGCCGACGACTGTTGTGTCACCTGCAAACTTGATGACACTGTTGGAGCTGGATCTGGTGATTCAGTCGTGGATCAGTAGCGTGAAGAGGAGTGGGCTGAGCTGCACCAGTGCTCAGGGTGATGGTACTCGACATTCTGCTACATTGAAGGTATATATTTATTTAGAATATTCTCAATGATTTCCAATTAACAATTGGATAAATGTAAATCATTTGTTAATTTTTTCAATACCTCTATACCAGAAACTGGGGGACATGGCACAAAAAGTATAAGAGAGCAATAGAAAATGCTGAGTAAAACAATGAACATTGATCTTTAACGTCCTCGTTAGCCAGAGTTATGATCAGTCAGTGGGGTGAAATCCAATCTCATTATTGTGGATCATTTCTCTTCCAAGTCTCTGACTTATGCCAGATGAAATACAGCCTGTTCCTGTTAAATAAATGCATAGTTTGTCCCAAACGTGTACTCTCCTCCCAAGTCAGAAGGTGGGGATTATGAGGGAATGTCTGACACACTGCTACTTCAATCCAAGCGCTAAAAAATCCAAACTATTGTTCTGCACTATTTTAAAGTATCAACGTGAAAACAGCTAAAGCTAAATTATCAGACGTAGGAAGCTCACCTTTTGTACTAGAAACCTTAAAATTTTAATTAAATGTTTTATTTAGATATACAGCAGATTATTAGGCCCTTCTGGCCCACCAGCCTGTGCCACCCAAATACCCCAATTAATTAACAACCCCCAAACGTTTTAAAGGGTGGGAGTAAAGCGGAGAACCCAGAAGAAACCACACAGACACGAAGAGAACATACAAATTCTTTACAGACAGTACTGGATTTGAACCCGGGTCACTGGCACTGTAAAATAGCTAACTGGGCGTCCATGAATAAACATTGAGGTACACCATGCCGTTCAACATCAAAGCATAGGGCTGTAAAGAGTTTTGGCATATTGGCCTTCATAAATCAAAGTATTGAGTCCAGGAGTTGGGAAGTTATGGAAAAGCTGTGTAAGATATTGCTGAGGCCAAATTTGGAGGATTGTGTGCAGTTTTGCTCATCTAACTACAGGAAAGATCTCAATAAGAATGAAAGAGGCAGAGAAGAATGACTACAATGTTGCCCGGACTTTAGGAACTGATTGACAGGGCAAGGTTAAACAGGTTAGGACTTTATTCCCTGGAGTGAAGAAGAATGAGGGGAGATTTGATAGAGGTATTTAAAATTATGAGGGGGACAGACAGAGTAAATGTAGGTCGGCTTTTTCCACTGAGAGGAGGTGAGATACAAACCAGAGGACAAGGGTTAAGGGTGAAAGGGGAAAAGTTTAGGGAGACTATTAGGGGGAATTTCTTAATACAGAGAGTGGTGGGGGGGTGTGGAACAAGCCACCAGCTGAAGTGGTGAATATGGGCTCAATTTTAACATTTAAGTAGAACCTGGACAGGTACGTGGATGGGGGAGGTATGGAGGGTGAGGGACTGGGTGCAGGTTAGCAGGACTAGGCAGTAAACTAGTTTTGCACAGACTAGAAGGGTTGATGGTCGTGAAATTATGAATATTCAAAATGTTTATGGGAACATTTGTTCTCCACCTAATTATTTTATTTAATTGTTTGCATCATTACAGGAAAAAATGAATAGAACATTAATCAAATATCCATAGCCAATTATATAAAAAAAGTACTTTTATGTGTTTCTACCCATCCCCCCCCCCCCCACCTAAAAGTAAGAAAAGGAAAGAAAGATAATATTTCAATAATATTAGCATAGACAATCATTAATTGTAAATAAAAATTTCTAATTAAAAGAAGTGGATAAGATAGGTGGATGGAAAATTATCCATAAAATCCTTAGATGATTTCCAAATAGTATAAAAAATTTCAACTCAATTCCTTAAAGTATATGTAATTTTTTCCAAAGGAATACAATTTTGTATCTCATTATACCATCGACTTAATAACATTTCTCGATCACCCTTCCATGATATCGCTAGACATTCCTTTGCGGTTGCTATTGCAAATTTTACTTGGTATTTGTCCAATTTCAATTTTATATGCTTTTCATAAATATCTCCAAGTAAAAATATTCTTGGATCGTTTGGAATCTTTATCTTCATAATTTGCCTGAATAATAAACTCAGTTCATTCCAAAACCTTTCCACTTTTTCACAAGACCTCACTGAATCGAAAAAAGTCCCTATTTCTTTCGCACATCAAAAACAATGATTTGAATAATTAGGATTAAGTCCATTTAATTTATGCGGTGTATAATTCAATTGATGAAGAAAATTATATTGAACCATTTGATATCTAACATTTAATGTATTCATAATACTTTAATAACATAATTTTGACCAAATCTCCTCCTGAATTTGTATACTTAAATCTTTCTCCCATCGGATTTTCGATTAATATAAATCTTTTTTCTTTACAATCTCTTGTAATTTGATATGCACATTAGTAATAAATTTCTTAACAACAAATGTATCTGTTCCCCGTTCTCATTATTGAAGCAGCAGCCCCTTGTGGTCAGGCAAATTGTTTTCAATTCCATTGCTGGTTTTATGGGGATGAATAACAGCTCCCAGTCCTTCCTTCCCTTATGTGCCAGATGCTGGATCTGAAATTGGTGCTGGGTCTTTCTTAAGTTGAGGAAGTTTGTCTGGTGGAAATATCGTTAGTGGTTTAGAAATATTCTCAGAAGATGAACTGGAGCCAATCTGAGTGGAAGAATATAGATCAAGAAAAGAAATTCATCCAGCTAATTTGATCCCTTGTGTCCTTTTCCAGTAATTACACTCATGATTTTTTTTAAAACTCTTTTCCATCAATGTGGTCAAAATGAGGCAAACCCCTCCCCACCATCTGCAGGGAGCGCTGCCATCGGAGGGCAGCAGCAATCATCTAGGATCCACACCACCCAGCCCACGCTCTGTCCTCGCTGCTGCCATCAGGAAGACTGCCACAAGACTCGCACCACCAGGTCTAGGAGCTGTTGCTACCCCTCCACCATCAGACTCCTCAACGACAAACTTAATTGGAGACTCATTTAAGGACTCTTACTGTGCCCATATTTTCTCTTAAAAATGTATTTGTTTTGCATAGTCAGTTAATTTACACTTCTTTATTTGTTTACATTTCTCTCTTTTGCAAATGTATCTTTTCTTGAATATCATTTTTTGCACTACTGCAGGAAAAAGAGCATCAGCATTGTATCTGATATCATGTATGTCCTCTGACAATAAATCTGAACTTCAGACCCTATCTGCAAAGTCAGAATTCTGTCCATCCCCAATTCCCCTGTGGGTGCTTCAACCATCATTTAACACTCTCGTGTCACAAAGCAGAAACTAACATGTCAGGAAAGAAAGCACCATGCAGGAATGAATTCCACATTTTCTATATTAGAAAAGAATCTTTACAGTGCAGTGGAAACAAATGGAAAGAATGACCTAGACCTCCACAATCTCTTTGAAACCATTTTATCTCAAACTTTGTTTCAAGGACAAAAATCTAGCAACTCAGTCCTCATCTGTTTCCAATCCAAGACTTTTTTCCCCCCATTTGCAGTACTTTTGCAGAAGCATCTTTCAGTGCTGCATTACTTGCTTAGAGTCCACACCTGTTGTGTGTTCTTGGAGTTTTTAATATACAAGAACCATTAAGGAGTCTGAACAATAGCCAGACTGGAGACTGCCTGCTTGAATTTATCTCCAATTTAAGGGCCTCATTGCAAGGCAGTCAGTAATCCAGGTGGCTCCTAGGATTAGTTGCAGTTCTACTGTTCTTCACTTGGGTATTATCGAATTTTAGCATTTATTGGTCATTTTGATTGGCATAAAACTGCACTGATTTTTTTCTGTTTTGATAAACTGTCCTGGGGTACTCAGACATACTAAAATTAAGCCTGTAGGTTATAAAACCACTTTGCTCTCCATTCCTCATTGTTGGCAGTATTGCCCGTACTGTACTGTTGTACGGGCCTTCTGCAAGCGGAAAAATCACAGATGAGAATAGATTTTTGGGGTATTTTTGCAGCAGAGGTTACAGGTCCAAATAAATTTTTAAAAAATTAAGTATCCCCACGGCAATTGGACATCAGTAACCTAAGTTTGCAACATCTTCTTTGATTTACAACATGAGCAACAACACACAAGGAATTACTTTCACACTATGAGTGTCTATTGTCATATACATAAGTACAATGTACAGATGTACCGAAATTCTTTCTTGCTACAGCTTCAGAAGTGGGTAAGATACACCAACTACAAGAGTATAAATTGTATACCTAAGCCACATGAGACAGAAAGAGATATATAAGGAAGAAAAAAGGTGACGTTATGATGTTTTAATATTGCAGACAAATCATTTTGTGGCCCCGGACTACTTTTTAGTGGAGTGAAGACAGCATCTATCAACTTCAAGAGCGGATAGGTTCAGGTGCCAGACTTCAGACATCTTTTTCTGAAGGTAAAAGAGATTGTGACCAGGGTAATGAGAATCCCTTATGATGCTGGCTGCCTTTTGAGGTAGCCTCATTTTGAGGTACGTCTGATAATTTGAGGTAGCCTTTTGAGGTAGCCTTTTAATGGACCCATGATGGGCTAGGTTTGGTTTACCTCTTTCTGTGGCCTTCTGTGTTCCTGGGCAATCGAGTTTCCAAACGAGACGATGTTGCAACCAGTCAATATACTTTCCACCTGTCGAAGTTCAATTGAATATCCAACAACAATCCAAGTCTCCTGAGACTTCTTAGAAAGTAAGACCATGGTGTTCAGTTCCCTCGAGGTGCTGGCCATTGGAAAGTTCCTCCAGTGTGTGGTCTCCCAGGAAAGTGAAGGCAATAACCCTCTCCCACCACTGTCCCACCATTAATGATAAGGGGATGGCATTCCTACCTGAAATCCACAATAAACACCTTGGTCCTGCTGACATTTGATACCTCCCAATTCTGCAACCTGCACAGGGAAGAAGCAACGTGATGGGCACTGGACATCCCTATGGGTAAAGGTCAAACAAATGAACCACCACTCTCTGGGATGAAGAAGTCTTGGTCTGCATTCTTGTTATATTATTGCAGGATTATTATTAGGTATAGAAGTGAGCAATACAAATGTTTGAAATGCGTTGAGAAAAGAGGAATTTACAGGGTTTACTTGTTTTTGGGAGGAAATTCATTAAATACTTAATAATATGGCTAGTAATTAGCAATGATATACTCGAATATATTCTCAAATATTTAAGTCACATAAAAAAGTAATTAATAATCTGTAATGGAATCAATTGTATTTCGACGAAGTATTTTCAAGGACAAATGGTCTGTCTCTGGAGAGCGCAGAGTTGAGGGTTAGATGAGAATGTCAGTTGGATGGCTTCAGCTTTTTTTAGTAAACAAGCTAATTGGTTCTTTTTCGTCAAGACTTTAATCTATTTTGGCTGCATTCTCAAACTCTCTAAAACTCTCCTATCGTCTGCAATACAAACAAAGCCGGCTGTGTCAGTTTTCATGCAATCGAGGTGAGGAGCGTTCCAAATCCATGGAAGAAGGGAATTGTGAATTACATGCAGGAAATATTTATTTGCCTATTCTATATCACCAACAATTTCGCCCAAGACTCCTAATTACAGTATTTACTTGGTAAAGCAGAACTCAAAATGTACCATTAAATGGAACACTCAGTAACTAAGAGGATATAGTGAAACTTGCGATTGTCCTTTTACCAGAAAGCTATAAATATTTTCTGTGGAGTGAGCAAATACAGGATATTTTAAGCGGAAAGCTATGTAAGAGGTACTGCAGAATTTACAAGACAATCTTTACTTGCCGTGCAATTGAATATTACAGTTAATGGTTAGCGTAGCAGCTGTATCCATGCCATAGGTGCTCTATGGTGAGTAAGGGAATTCTTCAGGTGGTGTGTGAGTGGAAAAAAAAGTTGAGAGCCACTGGGTTAGCACAAAGCTATGATGGCGCCAGCAACACAGGTTCAAATCAGGCACGTTCTCCCCGGGACCTGCGTAGATTTTCCCCAGGTGCTCGAGTTTCCTTGCACCCTTCAAAACATACGGAGTTGCAGTTTAGTTTGGGTTTAAATGGCTGGAATCGGCTTCTACCCTGCCGTAAATAAAATTTTAAATAAATAAAACCTGGTTTCTGTATCAGAATCCTTCCAATCAGAATTGATCAATGCATTGGCAATGCTGAAACAAAAGACTTTAGACTCCAACAATGAATTTATGTCCTTTTGTTTCATGGTGCAAGGCACAGATCTGGGAAAATAATGGAGCATTTAACTCTTTCTACTTGCTCTGGACAATTGAAGATTATTAAATGATGTTTTATTTATGTAGAAACAGGTAAATGAGCTTCCCTTTGTAGCTCAGCGATGCAATTTGTTTTCCAAACACAACCATATAACCATATAACCATTTACAACACGGAACAGGCCAGTTCAGCCCTACTAGTCCATGCCGTAACAAATCCCCACCCTCCTAGTCCCACTGACCAGCACCCGGTCCATACCCCTCCAGTCCTCTCCTATCCATGTAACTAATATAATATCATGAATAAATTGTATTAACAATTTTTGAAGCTTCATAGTAAACCAAATGAACTATTAAAAATAATCTATGGAAGATTCCTAATTGCACTTATCGCATATAAGATAAAGGGTGTCCAAAAGAGGTTATTTCTTCCATGCTTGTTCAGGTCCCCATGGTGAAGCTGACACAGGTGTGCATCTATTGAAGTAATGCACTTCTCGAGCAAGTTGAACAATGACACAAACTAGCAGCAGTTCCAAGGGACGAGAATGGAAAGAGTTGCAGAGCCATACTGTGTAGGAACAGGCCCCCGTGACTCAGGTTGTCTGCCAGAGTTAGTTTTCCATTTGCCTGCATTTGGCCCATATCCTTCTAAACCTTTCCCGTCCATGTAGCTCACAAAATTCTTTTAAAATTGTAATTGTATCTGCCTCTACCTCTTCCTCTGCGAAGTTATTCTTACCAAGAACCCAGAGGCACAATTTCAGGATTGAAGGGTGTCCATTTAAAACAGAGATGAGGGGAAATTCTTCAGCCAAAGAGTGGTGAACCTCTGGAATTTGTTGCCATGGATGGCTGTGGAGACCAGGTTGTTGGGTGCATTTAAGGCAGAGATTAATAGATATTTGAATAGTCATGGTATCAAAGGAGATGGAGAGAAGTCAATGGAGTGGGACTGAGTGGGAAATTGGATCACCTCATGATGGAATGGTGGAGAAGGTTCAATGGGCCAAATGGCCTCCTTCTGCTCCTATATTTTATGATCTTATCCTAAAGTATTAGCTGGACTGATTTGAGATTATTTTTGAGCTGTTTCTGTTCTTTGACTTGCTATACAATCCCTCTCTCAATATCCTTGTAGATCTTTCAGTTCTGTTAATCACCAAATTAAGCTTGCCCACAACCATGACCTCAGTGCCTTTCTGTCTTCCAACTCATTAGGCAATACTTTGCATTTGGCGATTGTCTCTCATAACTTTCTTCAGCTGTAAACTGTCCCCATGGCAATTGGCATGACCAGTTTCTGATGTTTGTTTAATACTTGACTCTTGTGTCACCTGACCTTATTAGTCCTGTTGTCGTATGCTGTTAGACAATTTACTGGCTGCAGGATTAAAGGATTACACATTATTGCAACAGTGGAATGCTACTAAACAAAAAAAAAAATCACTTAACATTTCTTTGCTCTCAAACAAAGCATAAAGAGATACGTGGCTTTGCCTGTGCTAAGACGGATAGCTTGAAGCATGACAAAGAACAGAAATATGCATTTATATAGTGCCTCTAACATGACTAAAGGTCCAAAGAGCTTCATACAAACATTATCAAACAAAAGTCTGATGCAAACCACATGAAAGATGCTTAGGACAGTCATACAAAAGCTCAATCAAAGAAGCAGGCCTTATAGAGTGGCTTAAAGAGAAACAGAGAGGCCGAGAGTTTTAGAGGAAACATCCAATTAAATGCTGGAGAAACTCATTGGGTTTTGCAGTGTCCAGAGGAGGTAAAGATATATGACTGCCATATTTCTTCACCTTCTATAGACGATGCGAGGCCGGCTGAGTTCCTCCAGCATTTCTGTGTGTTTTTACTACAATCTCAGTATCTGCAGACATCTATGTCACTCCAGAGAGTTTGAGAAGGCACCGTGTCAGAGATGAAGCAGCTGAAGACATGTTGTCTGCCCAACAATAAGGCAACAGAAATATGCAAGAGGTGAGAAATAAACAAGCTTGATCATTCAAGGCTGTTACGGAGATAAAGAGAACATAGAGTTACATTAATATCCCCGTTATCCAGAATTCAAGCAACTGGCAAACAAGTTTAAAATTGACACCCCGAGTGGTTAGTTCACCAATCACACCACACGCAATCTCAAGCAACTGGAAAATTCACTTAGTTAGGTACTGGATACCGGGGGTTTTACAGCATTTCACTATCAACATGAGGAATTAAAAGTCAGGGGAATTACCTGAGTGGGAGCACAGGGATAGAACACTGAGATCCCACATTGAAGATCAAGCAAAACTCACAGTAATTAATATTACCCCATCCTCGCTTTACATTGGCACAAGAGCAGAATCCACCTCATGTGTTTAATACAAGCCAAGCAGAACTAATAAAAAAGAAGGCTGTGCCGTATGTTATGTTCACTGCTGTAAAACTTTCCTACTGAGATCTGTTTTGTGTTAAATGTTTCTCGTGCCCCGAGGCTCCAGAACCTCTTCCTCTAATAACATTACAGACAGTGTGTTTTCACCTCCAAACCCCTACACCTGCCTTGAAATTGGGAAAGAAACAGCTTAGGAAATGTTGTGCAGGTGGAGTAAAGATTAATTGGCCGGTTTGTCGCCGGGGTGCCCCAATCAGGAAGAGGTGGGGGGGGGGGGTGTCAAGACATTAATGAGCCACTTCCTGATTGAGACCTTTGCTATCAGTTCTCTTTTCTCGTTCATAATTAGGGTTCCCACATAGCAAGTTTTGAGATTCGTTTATTTGGAAAATTCAAACTGTATTCGGGGCACCATAAGTCTGGTAACCAAAATGAAAACACATGGGGTCTTGCCACTTCCGTGACTTGGTGCGTAGAAACATATATTAATGCAAATGAAAATAAAAACAATTGCTTGGAGTCTGATATAAAAATAAATAACCTGGAAATACATGGGCAATCAAGCAGCATCTTTAGGGAAAAGAATATAAGAACATGGATGTGATGCTGAGACTTTAGAAGACCCTGGTGAGATCACACTTGGAGTATTGTGAGCAGTGTTGAAGTCTTCATTTAAGAAAAAATGTGCTGACCTTGGAGAGGGTTAAGGTATCGTGGAATACTACATTTAGAATGTAACATACATGAAACAGACAGAGAGTCACCACTTTGTCCAGCAACCCTCACAGAAACCTACAGCATCTGGTGTTCCTGGGCGGCCTCTCCTCCAAGTACTGACCAGGACTGTGCCTGCTTAGCTTCAAGATCAGACAATCCCAGGCGTATTCAGAGGTGGGAATGAAAGGATTATCATATGAGCAGCGTTTGGCAGCTCCTGGCCTGTATTCATTGAAATTTAGGAGAATGGACAGGGTCGATGTAGAAAGATTATTTCCCATGGTGGGAGAGTCTAGGACAAGAGGGCACAACTTCAGGATTGAAGGGCATCTGCTTAGAATAGAGATACAATGGAATTTCTTCAGCCAGAGGGTAAATCTGTGGAATTTGTTACGGGCCAGGTCATTGGGTGTATCTAAGGCAGGAATTGATGGGTTCTTGATTAGCTAGGACATTGGGGATGAATGAGAAAATGGATCAGCTCATGAATAAATGGTGGGGCAGACTCAATGGATCTGCTCCCATTTCTTGTGGTCTCGTGGAAAGAAATCAAGCCGATATATGTGTTATGTCTGTAAGTGTGTTGCGCACTGTTCTGCATTGTGGACTGGAGAACACTGTTTCATTGTGTTGTACTGGTACAAGTGGGTGACAAATAAACTTGAATCTGAGAATTCTTGCTCAGAACTGAGAAAAGAGAAACTAAACATATTTTAAGTTGCAGAGAAGGATGGGTAGAGACAATAATAATCTTGATTGTGATAGGGTGAAGTGATGACAACACCCATCAAATGAGCATCTAGATTTATTAGTGGACAAAGAACTGCTGGAGGAACTCAGTGGGTCCAAGCAGCATCCATGGTAGGAATGGTCAGTCAACAATTCGTGTCTGGACCCTTTATCAAAACCAGAGGGAAAGGGATGATATTAAGCATTTAAATGGGGAAACTGGACAAAACCTCGGAGTTTGACAGGAATATTAGGAATGTAATGAAAAAGTACTTTGAATTAGAAAATCAGGAAGCGCTTTTCATACAAGTGTCATAGGGTTTTGGAGACCTATTACCCCCAACCCAAGGTTTGGATGATGTGGAACAAATTTTACATGGGAGATTTACCAGGAAATGGTATCAAGGGATATGGTGCAAACATTGGCAAATTGCACTGAAGGACAGATCCCCAAGCTCCAGCCATTCACAGTTTTCCATTAGTTTTTGGTGGTGCCTGTCTTCAAAACTGGTGCAGGCTTCAGAGCACAGGGCTCATCAATGGGAACTTCTAGTTCTCTTGGCTGGATGTCACAGTAGCATAGGGTTTCCTTCACAGCATCTTTTTAGTGCTTGCGTGGATGACCTTGAGGTCTCTTTCTGGTCTTCACTTCACTATAAAGCTGATGGTGAGGCATACAGTGGTCGTCCATTCCGATGATGTGTCCCACCCACCGCATCTGAGCTCTGATGATCCGGGACTCGATGCTGGTGGACTTCACGTGACCCAAGACCTCCAGGTTGGAGACACTGTCTTGCCAACAGATGCCAAGAATGGAATGGAGGGTGTGCAAGTGGAATTTCTCCAGTTGTTTGACATAACATCGGCCTCATGTCCACACACGGTAACAAATAAAATGTATTACATTCAATATGATTTTATTCTTTCCATAACATGTTAACAACAAAGATATTTTAATAGATGTTAATTTGTATAATGAACCCAAACAGATTGAGGTTAAGATTTCATTTACACTGGGTTGTCTGAGGCTCCCATCAATTTTCTGCAGAGATGTAAAAAGAGATAGAGAGTAAGAACAGAAACTTAACAATGCACTTTAGGATGTGCTGCTGGGTTTGAGATTTGGTTTGAGCTTCAATGGCTTTGGGAGGAAACAGTGGCAGGTGGGAAACTTGTTGGATGAATCAGGCATCTGATGGCATTTCTGGGGGATGTGGACCAGAGCCTCTTTTTGGAATGTGATACTTGCTTCAGAAGGACAACTGAAAACCCTTACCATTTTATGTGAACTTCTCTCTCTCTCCTATGGGATCCACATGTTAAACCCATTCCCAACTCTTAATCTGGTCATAACATGAATAAGTGCCAACATGTTTTGCTTTAAGAGTTAAGCAAATCTAAGGACACATGTGCATGCACACACTGACCTGTTGAGAGTGACTTAAAAAGTAAAAAGGACAATAGACATATTGAAGGAAGGGACATAAATAGATCTATACACGACAATCTAAAGGGTGAACTATAGTTAGATCTATGAGGATGCTGGGCAGATGGACAGAGACCTTCAGGAGAAAGGAGTTACACACACACACACAAACATGCTCTTGTTGTTGTCTAGTGTTATTGTTTCCCCATGATGTTCTTTTCTGCATTGGTGTGTTATGGGGTGGTGGATCCTGGAGAGGAGTGGATGAACTTCAGTGAAACACATGGCAATATCTGAAAGCATTGTCCATGGAAGCTGAAACAAAGCATTGATCCAGGTCTAAACCATCTTTTACAGAAATGTACCAGATTCAGCATGGAATCAAATTGTGAAGAGGTTTGCAAAGAGAAACGAGGGAATGGGATTGAGGATGGCATCTCATATTCTCCCTGTCTGACTCATTGCTCACTGCCTATGGTAAGATCTTTTGTATGTTTCTGCAGTTCCATTCTAGCTCACAGTGGGATCTGTCTTTTCCTTTTTCATTTGCATCAATGCACCAAAGGAAGTGAATGGGAGGGATTACAAAGTGGCTACTTCTCTCAGGAGAATGGGCAGAGAAGTGGCAAATGAGAATACTGATTGACCAAAGGAACTGCTTTATACTAACCACCTAAGACTCGTATTCTTTTTTTTTGTAATTCTTTATTTATCGCACTATGAACCATATCAACCAATATATTTACAGATGCATCTCTTTAAATATTCACTTCCCTCCCTCCCTTCCTTCCCCTTTCCCACCCCCCTCCAAAAACAGTAAATATTGGACATATAAAATACAATAAAACAATATCTTTATACAAAAGGAATACGAACAAAAAAGACGTATCATCTACTTATTCACATTAAATCTGATCGTGTTTATCTTCTTAGGTGGTGGTGGTCCGAGGCCTGCTCTTTCTGTTATGTTCCATATCTGGTTCCCAGGTTTCCCCAATCATTACAACTTTGTCTTTTAAATTATATGTGATTTTTTTTTTCCCAATGGGTTATATATTCCATTAATGTTTATAGTCATTTAGTCCAACTTGGCCATCTTATATCTTTATTTTCACTTCTTTTCCGCCTCTTCACCAACATCCCTTTTTTCCATTACTGTTTTTTAAGTTTTCCTTTTTAATCTCAATATATGACAAAGATTCTCATATTCTTGAAGCAATATTTATTTATTTGTATAGATGAAATATGTGTCATTTGTCTGTATATGTGTTATGTCTGATTGTGTGTCTGCATGTTTTGCACTGAGGACCGGGGAACGCTGTTTCATCAGGTTGTACTTGTACAATCAAATGACAATAAACTTAATTTACTTGACTTGAAAAACATGCCGATACAAAATCTGACATTACACACATACAGACAAACAATACATGTGCATGACAAGTATTCATCTACCCAAATAAATAAATAAAATTTATTTTGTAAATACAAAAGTCTCGGATGGTTAATGTAAGCAGTTTCCTTGGTCATTCCAACTTTCTCACTTCCTGTGAAAAAAGTTGTTTCTCAGCCTTGAGGCGCTGGCTCTGATACTCTGTATCTCTTTCCCAACAAGAGTTGCTGAAAGATGCTGTGTGTAGGCTTGAAAGAATCCTCAAAGGTTTTGTGAGCCCTCTTCAGACAATTATCCTTATAGATCATGTCGATGGAGATCATGTCGATGATCCTCTCTACCACTTTTATGGTCCTGTGGATTGACCTCCAATCCAATGTTGTACAGCAACCATACCACACTGTGCCAAGATGCTCTCACGAGAGCTCCTATAGTAAGTCGACCGTATAGTGCAGTAACTGTTGTGCCTTCCTGACAAGTGAGGAGATGTTATGTGCCCATAGATCACTAGGAACTTGGTGCTCTCTACTCTCTCCACTACAAAGTTATTGATGTGTAGTGGAGGTTGGTCACCCCTAGTCCTTCTGAAATCCGTTATCATCTTCTTTGTCTTATCCACATTGAGATTCAGATTGTTTTTCTTGTTATTCAGTCATTTCATTCATCACTGCTGCTGCTGAGGTCAATTACAGTCATGTCATCTGCCAAATGGAATTGACAGATGGAGTATGAAGTACAAAGTGATACACTTTGGAAGGTTGAACCTGAAGGCAAAACATGTGGTTAATGGCAGGATTCTGAGCAGTGTGGAGGAACAGGGGGATTTTGGGGTTCAAAATCATGGTTTCCACAAGGTTGCTGTGCAAGTTGATAGGGTGGTTAAGAGGGTGGCCTTCATTAGTTGGTGCATAGAGTTTATGACCTTCAGGGAAATGCTGCAGCTCTATAAAACTCTAGTTGTACCACACTTTTTTTTAATATTGTGATCAGTTCTGGTTACCTCATTATAAGAAGGACATGGACGCTATAGAGTGAATTTAGAGGAGATTTGGCTGAATGTTGCCTGGATTGGATAACATGTCTTGTGAAGAAAAGGTGACCAAGAGGGGACTCTTCTCTTTAGAGTGACTTGATAGAGGTGCACAAGATTATGACAAGCATAGCCAGGAGGGAATAGCCAGCACCTTTCCCCCTAGTGCAGTAATAACCAGAACCAGAGGGAAGTTTAGGGGAAACGTCGGGAATAAGTTTTAGCATTGATTGGTGGGTGCCTGGAATGCAGTGGCAGGGGACGTGGTAGAGACTGGTATAATAGGAACATTTAAAAGACTTTACCTGGGTCATGAGTTGTGAAGTTGGGAAGGATTAGATTGATGGAGCAGTAGAATTATATAGGTCGGTTCTTCCCTCAGCATCAATGCTGCGGAGGAGTTTCACCAATATTTTCTGATAGCTAAATACTTCCTAATTTTAAATAAATTAAATTACTACCATATGCCACAGTCGAGTGCGGGACAATGTGCAAAATCTTCTCAGATTCCTTCTTCACGGTTGCCTCGATGTGCTGGCTCCAGAAGAGATTCATGCCATGGGCTTTTTTTTTGGATCAACTGAAAATCAGCTGGGCATCCATTTAGGGCCCAGTCTCAGGTATGACATAAACCACTGTTTGACCGGCTGAGTATCTCCACCACTGTGTTTTGATTTTAATTACTGTGTCTGCAGACTCTTGTGTTTTACTTATGTTTTGTTCTCACTTCTCTGCATCTTTATCTGTCTAAATGAAGCATATTCAATATTCTGGCCATAGGGTACTGCAAACTGGAGGCATCAAGCACGGTATCTCATTTATAATTGGACTGAAATGACCAAAAATGCAGCCAGACCTTTTTTGGGGCTGTTTATTAAAGGGCAAATGTTGGAAATACTGAAATTCATCGTAGTGGAGTTCCTTTAATCTTTCAAGAAATCACATCAGTCCGTAAAGCACATCAGCAGTGGTGAAAACTGCAGAGTGGATTATTGGCATCCAATTACCCACCATTGAGAACATCTATCGGAAATGCTGACTGGGCAGGACAAACAGCATATCTCACCCTAATTATGGACTTTTTACTCTTCTTCCATCTGGTAGGCACCACAGGAGCCTCTGCTCTCGAACCAGCAGGATTAAGAAGAACTTTTTTTGCCAAGGTTGTGACCCTGCTGAACCTAAATCCCAGTGCTGAGTGGAACTGTACTCACATTGTACCGTCAATACTTTTAGAACAGTTTGCTTGCTGAATGCACTTGTATTTATTCGCATGTAGTTATTTGTGTAGAGCTCTATTTTTTAACTTCTGGTTGGATGCTAATTGTATTTAATTGGCTTTGTATTTTACTCGGCTCAATGACAATAAAGTTGAATCTAATCTAATGTAGTATTGTTTGGTCAGGATACCCCAGGCCATTGGCAATCATTCCTTGTCCTGTGGGCATGTCAAATTATTGCTGTTCTTTCAATTGGTTCTCATTATCAGCTTCAGGTGGTATGGTCATATATTGGCCTGAAACATGGAGGGAAATGGCATTTGTTCGCTAGGGAATAATTTTGCTGTCTACAAGGGATTGTGGACACTCAACATCTCTCCACTTGAAGCAGGCAAGGCTACCGGCCACCATTAGGTCAACCTTCTATGTGAGCTCTATCCAGAGCATCCTGGCCGACTGGATCACAGTGCGGGTACAGTTGCTGCAGAGAAATGGATGAGAGGTCAATCCACAGGACCATAACAGTGGCAGAAAGGATTACTGGAGTCTCCCTCCCCACCATCTATGTGATCATTGGATCATTGTCTGAAGAGGGCGCACAAAATCATTGCGCACACGGCATCTTTCAGCGGCTCCCGTCGGGGAAGAGATCCAGGAGTCTCAGAGCCAGCATGACCAGGCTGAGGTACAGCTTCTTCCCACGGGCAGTGAGAATCCTGAACGACCAAAGGATCTGCAGCCTCTAAACATCCAAGACTCTCATTTGTACAAAGCAAAGTTTATTTATCTTTATAGCTATAGTACTTGCCCTACACGTGTTTTATTCGTCTGTATGTGTGTTAAGTCCAGTTGTGTGTCTGCATGTTTTGCTCCGAGGACCAGAGAACACTATTACATCAGGATGTACTTGTACACCCAGATTTCAAGAAACTTGACTTAACCTACAGTCATGATCTATTTTAAAAGTGAACCAACTGAAATCAGCACTGCACCTCTCCTCTCAGCATCAAAAACATTTCTGTTAACTTTTCCTGACTTCAAATCAGATTGTTAATTCCGGTGATTCCTAGCATGCCTGGGCTCCCACCTCTCATCAGTGCTGGAACGTTCATACCTGATGGGCTTTCATGTGGGAAGATCTTTAAGAACCACTCAGTACAAATAAAAAAACACAGCCTCAAAACAAAAAAAGAAACCTTACCACAGAAACATAATCATCCCTTTCCACATTAAGTACGAAGAGTGATTCTATTCTACAAGATCCGAGTCGAATGTAGGACGGGTACAAATGCAAATTAACCAGGTGAGCAAAGTAGGCCCGATATCGGCACCAGACTAAGATTTTTTTAAAAATCAAACCATTGTTCAAAAGCTCCAAAGTAACTTCAGATTGAACTTTACATTATTCGGGAATTGAGAGTATTCTGGTGAATTGATTTAATTAACCGGTCTGATCTTATTAATAGCAGTAAAATATTGGATTCTGTTTCAGAGAAGGTGTGAAAAGATTTGTGTGGATTCGGGGTTTGATCTAGATTATACGTGCCCGATATAAGATGCAAGGAATTTCCCAGAAGGGGGAGAAATAAGCGACGGGGAACAGTTACGGGCGTGGGGTGGGGGTGCGATGGGCAGAAAGGCCTCCATGGCAGGATTCAATGATTGAGGTTCGTTGGAAGAAATGGGCAGGAGGCAAATCCGCTGCGTTCAGTTCAGCCTTTATTGGGTTTGCATGTCTGTCTTGTCGCACGGAGGTTTGCAACGTCTTGGGGTTGGCCGGAGACTTGGGCGTTATGTGGAATTCCAGCATAGATCACATTGAAGGGCCGGACGGCCCACTCTTGCTTCTTTTTGTGTTCCTGTGAGATAATGTCGACAGCACTGAAACTGATCGACAGCGAGACAACGGGAGACTTAACTCGCTTGGGACTGGTCACTCCGATTCAACCCAATCTTCAGTAACAATAATATAATATTGATCCCAGAGAATAACCTCGAGATTAAACTGTTACGACAGGATATATATGGTGAACACGTTTCCTCTTGTGGGAGAATCTGGAAGTAGGAGGTCGTCGTTCAAAATTAAAGGATCTCTCTCTCTCTCAAATACTTGACTCTTTGGAGTGAAACAGGAAAATCTGCAAACGCTGTGATTATTGTAAATGCACAAGATTAATGGAGAAACTCAGCAGGTCCCGCCTGCCTGCTTTTTCTCACACTTTGACGAAGGGCTGAGGCCCGAAACGCTGGTTATAGACCATTGCTTCATATGGACGGTACGAGACCTGTTAAGTTTCTCCAGCACTTTTTAAGAACTCATTCTGGAACTTGGGAAAGTAATCTTTTTTAAAAAATTTGGCAGAGGTGAACAGGATCTTGTGAAACATGATGAAAGCTCGCCATGGGTACACAGGGTTGATGTCATCGTCAATTCGGTCGTAATCTTATAGCCTGCAGAGAAGGCTTCAGAGTCTACTCTCGCTGCTCATTTGTTTGCTTAAATTTGAGTGTTTAAATTGAAGGCCAATATTTTATGAAGCATCCTTTATCAAAATCAATTTGTTCTTCAACAATCCACGTTCATTTTAGGGATCAGAATAAGCCATGCTTCAGAGTTGATCGAGATCTCCCGGGCTAGAGACCACGTTTATCTCGTGAAAAAGTCTCACACATTTCGTTCATATTGAAAAGTGTTGCCGCCGTTTCAAAGTCTGATCCAAAAACTTACACGGAGTGACACAGACACAATTACCTTTACTAATTTCCAGGATACAGGCACATCAAAGCTACCCCCGCCTGCAAGCCCGATAACTTTGCACGCACGCACCAAAATACGATCGACAAGTGTATTAATAAACAATCCCACGTGTGTAGAAACGCAGTATTTTGACTGGATTCGAAAACCTGGAAGTCACCCACTTACTCGTGAGATAAAACCGAATCCCAGTGGGCGGTTCCCCGTCCCCGATACAACCTCCACGCCAGTGGCTCCCACCCACGACTCGGTGACGTGGAAATGGTGAAGATGTGGCGAGCATATCTGGATACATTTCACGTGTTTATTGTGTTGGATGCCATCAACGTGCAAAGCGCTGCCAGCATTCCGGCTTGTGGTTCAGCTTGTCTCTGCAGAGCAAAATGAGTGTTGGACGAACAATCTGCCGGACGGACTCAGCGGGCCGAGCAGCATCAGTAATTGTCGACGTTTCCGGCCGGAATTCTTCATCAAGACTGATGCTTTCCTTTCCTCTCGCTTTTAATTGTTTGCTCGTGTGCGTGGCATTTTGTTTCATGAAAAGCCTCGTGTTGTTTCATGGAAAGTGCTGATTTATGTCCATGCTCGCGAAAATTCATCTCCAGTGGGCAAAGCTTATCTTGGATCTTTCTTGAGATGATCGTCAGCGGCAATCATTTGTGCGGAGGGACCTCACACCCCCAGCGAGATGGGAGACATTGCCCTGACGTTTGGAAACATTTCGAGTTCATCGTTCGTCCTGTTGCTCGTGTTTCACTGTTCATCGGATCCGACTGCCTTCTGTACGGCATCTTGATAGTCCTTGTGAGATAGAATGATTCTCTTCTGTACTTCTTCCATTCTGTGATGTTCACGGCTGCACTAGAAATATGCAAAGTCCGGTCTGTTTGTAACTGTAAATTATAATTTTCTCTGCATATATGAATTGCAGTTTCAGCTTTAGACAAATATTTTGAGATGGGGTAAAGATCTGAAGGGGAGAGTGTCGGACAGTGGTTCTCAACCTTTTTTTTCCCCACTCACATGCCACTCTAAGTCATCCTTTACTAACTACAGAGCTGCGGTGATGGAGAGCAGGGGAACGGGACAAATTGGATGGCTGGTTCTAGGAACCCGATCCTGGTCTGACTCCCATTGAATTTTTCGTTTTTAAAACGTTGCCTTAGTTACAACATCGACGAGGCGAGTATTCCCCCTGTGCAACATCACAATGTTTCCGGACCATCTGTGAGGCAACGTGAATTGAATATCGCCCGGAGGGGCTGGTCTCGTTATGTTTGCGTTTTAACACAGGCTGCTGTATCGCCCGTTGGCAATGAGTTAATCAATGTTCTTCCAAGCAGTTCAATTCCATATTCTTGCAGAGCGGAAAGTGGAAGTAGCTTTTGCTAATCTTGAAATGTTACTGGCCTTATGGACACAATGGGTAAAACGAACTTCATGCAAAGCAGCTGCCCGAAACGTTGGTCGAACAGGACATCTTTATCTCCAATGGACGCCGCGAAACCTGTTGAGTTCCTCCAGCATTTTTTGTGTTTTTAACTATTCTTTCTCCTTTCCGAACGCTTGTCATTTAAAAATACAAACGTTGGAATAAGAAATAAACGCCTCGTTTATTCTTGACGGGCGAAAAGTTGTTACATATTTTTCATCTTTGCTTTCTAAAGTACACTGAGTTGCTCCAGCTTTGTGTATTTACTTCATAGATTTCGTGTTTTACTTGTGCAATATTATATTTTAAATATAAGACACAGAGGGAAGGCTTCAGATCAATAACTTTCCCTGGGAACGAGGGAAAGTTGCAGAGAAAAAATCGGTTGGGAGAAGGAAGTGAATGCGTGTGATGCAGGGAGCCGAATGGGACGAGGACTGGCTGGGGAAGGATGGTGAAGGTGGAAATAAACGGCTGAACTGCCTGGATGAGGTGTAAATAGGAGACGATCGGGAGCAGAGAAGAACAAAGTGGAACCGGGTGGAACTGTGTTCAAAGATTGCAGAGAACCTAAAATAAAAGGGAATGAAAACAATCCACTTCTCAGATCAGGCAGCATCTGTGCATAAACAGTGGTCACGGTAGTGGATCATGACCTTTTATCAGACGCTCAGGTATGATACAACTGGAAACGCCGGTTTACTGAATCAGTTGAATTCAATATTGAGTCATTATCAAACTTTCGCCATTCCCCTCCACCCCGCACCCCCCCCCCCCCCACCCCGCGCCTCAGAAGGCATCGCCACTACGTTTCACCCAGTCTCTGCACCTGAGCACAGATTTGTTCTCTCCAACTTAAACATGCTTAATTTCTAATCTTTCCCATTTCTGGTTATACATGTAGTTACCTTCATTTCTCTCGCCTTCCAGCCTGACCTGCTGAGTTTCTCCAGCGTTTTCAGTTTTTATCATCTGTAAGGCATCGGAATGTATTGACATCTTGGGTGAATGGATGCCCCTCCGGTTCACTGTCAGGAGAAAACACTTTTCAGACTTTGGTGAAGTTCGACCGTCAACCCGGAGCGACACCCGGTGGTGTTTGGACGACAAGACATCTTGCCGCTTTTGACCAAACTCTAGCAACATTTATTCCAGAGGCCATTGATGAGCCATATTCAGTGATAAAAGCAAGGAAGCGAAATGCTCACGTAGTCACTTTAAACTACACGTGTGTGTGTGTGTGTGTGTATACATATATGGGTGAGTGTGTATGTATACCAACTGCATAACCCCCGGTGATGTTTCAGGAAGCTAGTGTAAGTTGATGTAGAATTCTGCAGGAGGCGGTAAGAGGTTGGAGGACAGAGATTCAGAAAACAATTTCACTTCATCTCATTCCATTTAAAGACACTTACCTTGAGACTTTAGAGACATGGGATTTTTTTTCTCTCTAATATCTCACCCCAACAATAACATTCTCTAGCAACCATCAAATTTGTAGCCACTGCACATTAATATTAGTGTCACATTCCCCCTTGCTACTTAATTTGTGTCAGCAGGGATTGACTTATTTAATGAATGTGACTGAAATTGCTTAGAAAGATGTTCTGGAGAGAAGGTCCATAACTTACCACTACACCTGCATCAGTTTCAATGCAATTAGTACACATGCTCTAACAAATTGCATACACAGGAAATAGATCAGAAACATCATTATTCCAAACACTTCAAATGCTCATTTGATTAAAGGAGGACAGCGAGGATTCCATAAGTAAAAGTTTTTAAAACTACTGATACAGAGACTGGAAATTTTAGATAAAAACAGAAAATGTTGGAAAGGTAGATCAGGCAGCAGCTTCAGAGAGAAAAGCAGAATTCACATTTCAGGTCAACACTTCAGAGGTGCAGTTGATCAGATTAATTGATGTCATCAAAGTACTAGGAACTTTATTTAAATGCCAGAAAGGTTGCTGGAAATGGTGCACTGACACCATAACCTGTTTACAAATCTGATTCATGCACATCCACTTCAAATTTAAAAAATCTATATCTTTTCATTGTGAAATCAAAATTGTTCACTTTAGTCATGTGCTCAATGGGAGAAAACATCTATTAATTTGGGGTGAAAAACAGTTAAACTTGCAGTGTTGAAGCAATACTTTAAAATTGAAATAAAATTGCTGTAAAATTTCACAAATACAATGGAATTATTTACAGGTTCCACCGGGTCAGTAACTTTTAGCAAAAGTGGAGTGGACATGGTGAGGAAAAGTACTCTCAACTTTTCTTTGAAACAATACTGATTACTCCTGTGGCAATAAGCAGTATTGTTAACAGCATGACCCTGAAGAGTTATTGATCATAAAACGATGAACAGGAGTGTGCAGAATACAACCAGAGCACATCTTCTTGGTATGTGCAATGTTTACATGTAGCGTCAATCCAGAATATTTTCTCTACCTGATGTCCTGTGTAAAACTCAGGAATCGCTTTGGGAAATGTTATCCAAATTGTACACATTTTGGAAAGGAACATTCCAACTCACAATACTGAAACATTAATCTCTGGTACTCACCAAGTAAACACAAGCCTGTAAAATTCTAATCTATAAATAATGCATATATCTCCCAAAAATTAATTTATAATACTGGACAATGTAACAGTCATCTGCATAACACTCACCTATATGACACCCATTTATGTAAAACATTTGCAATACACCTATTTATTTAGTACTCAACTTACACCACTCATCTGTATAATTATGATAATTCCTTGCATAACATTGAACTGAAAAGCATTTATTCATATAGCAAAAACAATCTTAGAGAAACTTAGCAGTACTTTAGAACCATAGAAGCCTAGAATGTGACAGCACAGAAAACAGGCCATTTGGCCCTTCTAGTCTATGCTGACCATTATTTCACTAGTCCCACTGACCTGCTCCCATTCCATAATCCTCCAGACCTCTCCCATTCATGTATCTATCCAATTTGTTCTTAAAACTTAAGATCGAGCCCACATTCACATCAGATGGCAGCTCATTCCACACTCCCACCACTCTCTGAGTGAAGAACTTTCCCCTAATGTTCCCCCTAAACCTTTCTCCTTTCAACTTAAAACTATGACCTCTCGTATTTATCTCCCCCAATCTAAATGGAAAAAGCCTATTTACATCCACTCTGTCTATACCTCTCATAATCTTGTAAACCTCTATCAAATATCCCCTCATTCTTCTTCACTCCAAAGAATAAAGTCCTAACCTGTTTAATCTTTCCCTGTCACTCAACTCCTGAAGACCCAGCAATATCCTAGTAAATCTTCTCTGTACTATTTCAATCTTATTGATATCCTTCCAATAGCTAGGCAACCAGAACTGCACACAATATATCAAATTTGGTCTCACCAATGTCTTAAACAACTTCAACATAACATCCCAACTCCTATACTCAATACTTTGATTTATAAAGGCTAAGATGCCAAAAGCTTTCTTTACAAACCTGTCCACCTTCAAAGATCTCTCTGCTCCTCTGCACTCCTCAGTTGCCCTACCATTTACTGTGTATATCCTACCTTGGTTTGCCCTTCCAAAATGCATCCCCTCACAATTATCTGCATTAAACTCCATCTGCTATTTTTTGGTCCATTCTCCCAGTTGGTCCAGATCCCACTGCAAGCTTTGAAAATCTTCCTCGTTGTCCACAGCGTCTCCAATCTTTGTGTCATCAGCAAACTTGCTGATCCAATTAACTACATTAAAATCCAAATCTGTGATATAGACAACAAACAACAATGATCCCAACAAGATCCCTGAGGTACACCACTAATCACAGGCCTCTAGTCTGAGAAGCAACCATCCACTATCACTCTCTGTTTTCTCCAACACAGCTAATTTCAAATCCAATTTACAACCTCTCCATGGATATCAAGTGTCTTAACCTTCTGAACTAACCTCCCGTGTGGGACCTTGTCAAAGGCTTTTCTGAAGTCCATGGAGACAATATCCACATCCTTTTCTTCATCTACCTTTTTAACTCCTCAAAAATCACTATAAGATTTGTTAAATATGACCTACCATGAACAAAGCCATGCTGACTTCTTAATCAGCCCATGGCTGTCCAAATACCTATATGTCCTGTCTCTCAGAACTCCTTCCAATAATTCCTGCACATTCCTTTTTAAAGTGCTCGTGTAGTGGCAAAATTCCTTGATTGTGCCGTTACACGTGCCTGCGGTCTAAAAACCAGATTGGAGACGTTGACCATTTTCCAGCTCCCACAGATGCTGTTCGTCCCGCTGACATCCTGCAGCAGAGTGAACTTGTTCTCCAACGTCTGCAATCTCTCAGTGTGAATGGTTCTTGCAGGCGAATTCGGTGGTGAATTTTAACCATTGATATGACTGTGAATTAGTTCATTTATTGTCACATGCAGTCATAAAATCAGCTCTCAGCAAGTATTTTCAAGTCGTAGAGGTTATCTTGTGACTGAACATAAGCCACGGACTAGGCTCTCACTGTCAACCTTCAACTAACCCTGATGAAAGGCAAACATAATTTTTCCGCATGTTCCAGAATTTTCTCCAGAAAGCACGGGGATTAAGCCAAGAAGGTTCAGTGTTGTCGGGTTATTTTCCCGGCAACCACACGCACATGGCAGCCCTGCTCTCTGGGCTGCCTGTTGAAACATTTATCTTTCGTTTCACAATCTATTAACTTCATAATTTATATCTTCATGTATTATTTTATTTAAACGTAATGAGAAATTCCAACTGGTCGATGACCAACTGCTTATGAGAGGAGTCATGTAATTATAACTCTTCGAAGTCTGGGGAAGCACAGATAATGGTTCGAGGCACCTCGGATGTGGACCGAGTCCGTTTTAAGAGGGTTTTTATTAAAGGGTCGCACTTTATAAATCTACCCCTAATGATGTTAGTGGACTTGCCCTTCTCCTTACGGGATAACACATTGGTTCATTATTCCCTGCGCCATTGTGCCATTAAAACCCATCAAAGGGCGATGGTGCAATTTAAAAGCTTTTCTTTGGTATATCGGGGCTGTGATCCAGTTGTTTGTAATATTGAAGGAATCCTCTCCCAACGGATGTAATCTACTGCAATATTAAGACAATAGTTCCTTGTCTCGTTTATCGATTATGCGTTTTGTGTTACTTTAAGTACCTGTGACGGATGTGGCAGAAAATCCCTGTTTTAAAAATGATATTGAGGACCCCATGTCTTCCCCCGGGCACCAGCTTTTCCCCCCCTAAGCCACCAGACTCGTGAACTCACAGAGCATTTGTGGATTGGGTTCCATGGACTGTTACTGCATATGTCTTAATATTTTAATGTGTTTAACTTCTATTCTAACATGTTTATGCAAATCTGCTCCGTGGTCCTGGAGAAACGCTATCTCGTCCTTACAGTGCGAGCATGGAATGAACGATGAATAAAGGTGACTTGACTTGGCTTGAGAACCACACCTTCAACGTGAGCACCACTGGGCAAGGGGCATTGGTTGCATCAAACAGAATCAGAATCAAAATTTATTGTCATGAACATGTCATGAAATTCATTTTATTGCAGCAGCCTCACAGGGCAAATGTTGCTAAAGATTACATTTAAAAATAAATTGGTGTAAAAGATGAGGAAGTGTCTGTGGTTCATTGTCCATTTAGAAATCCAATGGCACTACCAAAGAAGCTGTCCTTGGGCCACTGAGTGCTTGTCTTCAGGCTCCTATAACTCCTTCCTTATGGTACGGTATGAAGAAGGGGTGGTGAGGGTCATTGAAGATAGAGGCTCAAGGGACTGCCTCTTGTCGACATCCTCATTGGAGTGACAACTGATGCTCATGATGGTGCAGGCCAAGTTCACAACTCTGCAGTCTTTTCCTGTCCTGTGCGTTAGCACCTCCATTCCAGACAGATGCAAACAGTCAGAATGCTCTTCATGCTACACTTGTAGAAATTTGCAGGATTCTTTGGTGACATACCAAATCTCCTCAAAGTATAGCCTCTGGCAAGCTTTCATGATTGCATCGATACAGAGGACCCAGGAATGCTCTTCAGAGATGTTGACACCCAAGAATTTGACGTTCTTTATCCTTTCCACCACTAACTCCTCAAAGAGAATTTGTTCATGTTCTCCTGATTTCCCCCTTAGTTTTGCTAACTTTAAACTCTAACTGAGCTTGGTCAATTAATATTTGTTAATTAATACTGAATCTTATAGAATGCATTGAGGTTATTTGGTGTACCAATTTATTTTCTTTCACTTTTATTTTTAAATATTTAATTTAGACACACTAACAGGCCATTTCAGTCCATGGGTCTGTGGTGCCCAATTTACACCCAATTAACCTTCAACCCCTAGTGCATTTCAAATGGTGGAAGGAAACTGGAGCCCCTGGGGAAAACCCATGCAGACATGGGGAGAACATAGAAACTCTTTACAGAGAGCATGGGATTTGAACCCTGGTCCCGATCGCTGGTGCTGTAAAGGTGCTGTGCTAACCGCCCCGTATAAAACTTGATTTTCTTTGAAAGTTGTATTATAATCAAGGTAGCAGAAGGATAAGTCAGTGTGGAATTCAAGCTTTGTGCTTTCAGCTTGAATGGTAAGAAGTTCAGCCGATTCTGTCCTCCAGAGTAGAACTTAAAAGTTTAGATGAACAGAAGAGAAACACAACAACTGCAGATGTTGGAATCTTGAACAGGCAAAGAATTGCATGAGGAACTCAGGAACTTAGGATATTATTTTCCAACTGCAGACACAGGAATGATTTGCTGGAAGAACTCATCGGGCCAGGCAAGATTCATGTCCTCTTTCTTCAAACAAAGCACCTTTCCCTCTATCACCATCAAATTGGCCCTTTCACCCATTACCTGCACATCTTCCCTGGCCCCCTTTGCCCCCATGCACAACAAGGACAGGATTCCCCTTGTCCTCACCTACCACCCAACCAGTTTCCAAAATATCCTCCTCCACCATTTCCTCTCACAGAGTTAAAATCAATTCTTCTCTTTCCCTTTTCTGTTAGCATATCCAATTAGCTCCTTTTGGCTGTTGGTCTGGACTCCTGCCCCTCCCAATCTCCCCCCCCCCCCCCCTCTCTAGTGTTTAATTAAGATGCCCATCTATTCTTTGCTTATAACTCAAAGGAGGACTCAGGCCTGAAACATTGGTAATATAGCTTTACCTTCTGTGGATGCTAAGAGACTGGCTGAGTTCCTTCAGCATTTCTGTGTCTTTTTACTCAATCTTAGCATCAACAGATTTACATGTTTCACTCCACAGGTAGAAGTGGTCAGTTAATGTCTTGGGTTTATTCAGACAAAGGTTCTGAGCTGAATCATGGAAGCTGAGTTCCTCCAGCAGGTAATTGTTTGTTTCAGCTTCCAGTGTCTGCAATTTTTGTTTCCCTTTTGCACATGGACACATTACCCAACACAAAAACTCAGACAATGGCAATAATGAGTGACTTGTTCGTCATTGTGCTGCCAAGGTTGGAGGTGGAGATCCCACTGAATTAGCAAGGTTATCTCTGTGGTTGCTGTCAAAAGGTCTGCAGCAAAATTGGGGGAGGGTGCGGGTTATTAACACATCTCCCCTGTCTTGAGCACCATCTCTTTTCTGTCCTTTCTAAATTTATATGTAAATGTAGACATACAGCACGGTAGGTAACAGGCCCTTCTGGCCCTCGAGCCCGTGCTGCCCAATTACACCCAATTAACCTACAACCCAGCACGTTTTTGCATGGTGAGAGGAAACTGGAGCACCTGGAGGAAACCCATGAAGACATGGGGAGAAGGTACAAACTCCTTACAGATGGCTCCAGGTTGGAACCCGGGTCTCTGGCACTGTAACGATGTTACGGAACTGCTACGTTAACTGGAGTAAAACATGAATGCTGGAGAAATTCAGCAATTTTTGTGTTTCCCTTATGTACACCCTTTTGTACGTGGACTTTATAGAGCAAAGATAAATGTCTTGAGCCCGAAACGTTGGTTATGTACACTCTTTGACCAGCGGAGTTTCTCCAACATTGTGTTTTTACTTTTTATTTTTACCATTACCCTACGTTCTCCGAACTGCAAAATGTCATCACCAGTTGCATCCTCCTGTGCATCCCTGATATTTGTTCTCCTTTAGTGGCCAGGTTGACCTGAAATCCCAGACCTGCCCATCCCATCCTCTATTTACAAGATTTCCAATCAAACAAATCCCCAGCTCCTGGAAGAGGCAAACTAGCACTATGCTCCATTCATAATGACCTATGACATCGATTTGGCTGCTGATGTTCAATATATCGGCTCACATGTCGAAGAGTGGTCCAAGGGGAAGGTATTGAACACTCAAGGATGACTGTCTCCCGTGAAAGTTCACGTCACCACTGAGGGAAAAGGACAAAGTGTTTGGAGGAATAGATAAAAGTTATGTTCACCTCCACATATGTCTCTACCTCATCTGGATGTTACCTTAACTTGAATCTTGCGTAACAATTCATTATTTTAAAATGTGCTTAATTGTCTAGTAAATTCTCCGTGGCATGCTAAGACATGGTAAGATACTATACAAATAGAATTTGAAGATAAAAGAGACTGGAGTGGCTGGAATATAGAAGAAAAGAACATAATTTTGGAAGAACTCAATGGGTCGAGCAGCTTCTGTCAAGGAAACAGTGCCTGTCAATGTTCTGAATTGAAACCCTGCATCAGGACTGGATGCAAGGTCTTGGTCGACTTGCACATTTTGCCTCCACAGATGCTGCCTGACCCACTGAGTTCTTCCAGAATTCTGTTTACTTTGGCCAAATATAAATTGTATCTTGAGTTACGGCAGCAGTTAACGTAGTGGATCCCACAACTCTGTTACAATGCCATCAACTTTGAACGCTGTGCTGTCTATAAAGAGTTTGTAAATTCTCCCCATGTCTGCATGCATTTCCACCCCCCATTTCCACCACCTGCTCTAGTTTAGTGTCACCATTCAAAACATACCAGGGAATGAAGGTTAATTGGGTATGATTGGGCAGCATGGGGTCGTGAGATGAAAGGGCCTGTTACCGTGCTGTATGTCTAAATTTAAAATTTAAAAATTCCTTTTGTAATCCATTTTATGGAATTAAACCATAATCACAAGATACCAACTCTGGATTCAAAATGGATGAGTATTTGTTGTAAAATCACACTTCTTTGCTTTCTTTGGGGAAGGACACCAGAAGACGTGCTCATCTCTGGTCAATATCTGGCCCGAATCTGTTCCCATGCTCACAATCACAGAAACATGCAGAAAAAAGGGGCCTTCTCAGTTCATGATGCCGATGTTAGCTCTTGGAAAAAACTATCCAGTTAGTCCCATTCTCCATCTATCTCTTCTTTCCCTTCTGATAGTTAGATTCGGATTTAAGATTTATTATCAGAGTACATAAATTACATCATATAAGATTCTTTTTCCTGTGGGTGAGGCAGAATTACCACTTATTGGCGGTGCAAAATAAATTGAATCCATGTACACATGTAAACAAACTGACTGGGCAATACGGAGAGATAAAAAAAACAATAACGTGCAAAAGTAAAAGTCCTTAAATGAGTCCCTGATTGAGTTTGTTGTTGAAGAGTCAGATGGTGGCGGGGGAGCTGCTGTTCCTGAATCTGGTGGCACCTGGGCCTCTTTCCTGATATGGCAATGAGAACAGAGCGTGTGCTGGGTGGTGTGGATCGTTTCTTGATGGTGGGGAGGGTTTTACCTGTTATGTCTTTGGCTGTGTCCACTGCCTTTTGCAGACCTTAATGCTCAGAGGTATATGAATCTAACTGATTCATAAATGTTCACCAAAATGATTGCGGGTGAACAACAAACTTCAGCTTTGCTAACAATGGTCCCACCCCACTAATATATTCTTTCCAAAACCTAACAGCTAGACACCAGGGAAACAGGAGGGAACAAGGTTTGAAAAAAAAACTGTATTACCAAGAAGCATTGGAATTGGATTTTCCAAAAAGCATTATGCAAACATGCCTGGAGGTATAGGACAATGTATTTTATCATAACTTTGCCAGAATTTCTGTTTGTAACTGCAGATAAGTCTTGCTTTGTCTCATGTGACCTCAAGCATGAAGTACAGCTAATGCCTACTCTTAATGGACCTCCCAGTGTAAATTTCATGTCAGTGTGCCTAATAGCATTGCACTATAGGTCAGATGCCTTGCTGTTCTCAACAAGGTCTCAGATCTGCAATCTCAGGGGGATTTTGAACATCCTGCCTTCTTTTCAACACTTTCCCAGGCTGTTACGCTGATGCAAACACCTTTGTGGGTGGTTGGAGAAACAGAGCATTGACCTTTTGTCCCAGAACCAAAAATTCTTCATATTCAGATACAAAAGCAAAATGTTTTAAAAATCAATGTTACAATTCTGAACTAAAAACAAATCTCAGAACATAAGAAACTGCAGATGGTGGGAACTTGAACAAAGAGACACTGGAGACAGACAAAACGTGAACTCTGCATCATGGACTTCAATTCTTGCTCACTTGCACAGATAAATCCATCCTCTGCTTGCTCATTCACGGATCACCACCACTCCATTCACACATCACCCCTAACCCTAACCCTAAATGAACATGGAGTAATGAGACAGAGAGGTGAGGAGGCCACTGGGAGTGGGTGATTGAGAGAAAACCTCATCAAGGAGTCAGCAGTGGAAAGGGTTAAGGACTTCAAATTCCTGGGTGTTAACATCTCTGAAGATCTATCTTGGGGCCTTCATGTCAATGCAATCATGAAGAAGGCTTGCCATTGACTGTAGTTCATGAGGAGTTTGAGATTTGGTACTGTGGTGAATGTCTGCCAAGCTGCCTATCTCCCCTCTGACGAGCCTTGCAGTACAAACATTGGCTGTGCATTATCTCGACTGTTAAGGACTCTCCCCTTGGGTATAACTGCATATGCACCCATTGCCATTCATTATTGTACCATGAGTTTCTGCTAATAAAAGCCATGATTATTGTTTGACCACATTGTCTTCGTCTACTTCATCAACTGGCACATCAGGTACATCATCAAAGACTTGCAAATTTCTGTGGAGGATTCTGATTGGTTGCATCACTGTCTGGAATGGAGGTGCCAATGCACAGGGCAGGAAAAAACTACAGAGAGTTGTTACACGGCCATGTGGGCACCAGTCTTCATTCCATCGAGGATATCTATAAGAGGCAGTGTCTCAAGAAAGCAGCCTCTGTCCTCAAGGAGCCCCACGACCCAACACTAACCCTAACCCTCTTCTCACTGTCACCATCAGTTGCCCGAAGATGAACACCCAACAGTACAAAAACAGCTTCTTTCCCTCCGCCATCAGGTTTCTGAACGGACGATGAACCACAGACACGACCTCACTTTTCTTTTCTTTTGCACCAAACTATTTATTTATTTATTAAATGTAATTTATAGCAATTGTGCACGATAAATTCTGTTTCTTCTGTAATGGGCAATAAAAATGACAGCGGGTAAAAGACATATGGCTGTCAACCATTTTAAACCCATTCCCACACGGATCTGTTTGGCCTCAGCCCCTTCCACTGGCAGGGTGAGGCCAAACCTAAACTGAAGAAGCACCTCCAACCCAAGGACAGGAATGTTGAATTTCCATTTTCAGTGAACACCATCCTGTTCTCATCTGCCCTATCAAATCAGAGAAGAGTTTTCCAGAAGATTGTCTGATGTGGTAAAAATCAAGCTTTTCGTTCTTTCCATATCAAAGTAAACGACTCCTTTCATTTTTTCGCAATCTGTTGCAAGAGAAGTTCAAGTGTCTTGCGGATTTCAGAGATGGAAAACATTCCTTTAGTGAGGAGGAGGCGATATGTTAATATTAACACCATTAGTCTAAGTGTGCAAATACTTAACTTCTACTATTGATTTCATGCCACTGATTGTTAATACCACTGCTGCTGCTCGGAGCCTGAGAGTTCAGTACTTATTGTTATTTATTCTCTACGAGGGAAAATGTCATACACCAGCACTAATCCTTGGTGACATGGCGTCACTGTGGCTATAAACCTTCAGTCATTTGTCCCCACTTGAGACACACGTCTGGGAACATGGCCCAATGTCACGGCGACGAGGATAATTTGCAATAAGGATAAAATCTGATTAGTCACCAGATGCTAAATGGCAGCCTTTTCTATTTTCTGCGATTCATTTTGTATTCATATCCAGCACAATCTGTTCAGATGCAACAGATCAGGATTGCTTGTTTAGCATTTTCTATACCCACTTTCCAAGCAGTTAAAGCACAGACTGACAAACCCAATGCTCTACAAGGAACACTTTTAGCCGGCATTTAATGCCACTTTGATCAATTGTCTGGTTCACTCTGGAGCCAGTTTGATATCTTCCTCAAAAGAATAGAACAAGAAACAGGAGATTTAGCCCACCGGCCAAAGCTGCTTCTTTGAAAGAGCTCACGATTTTTTGCCAACTTCCTTAACCATCACTGCATTCCTACAAGTTTTTTTTCGTATCAAGAATATATTCAATTCCTCTTTGATAATTGCCTGATGAATCTCCTTCCATCATCCAGTTTTCATTTCTGAGTTTACCTGTTTTGTGGTCTTTATCAGCAACAAGATTTAACTATTAAAGAGCAATAAAGCAAAATTCATAGCAGGTGCATTTAATATTGCAATGCAATTATAACAACTTTTGTCCTGTAATCTAACCTTGGTAAATTTCACTCGTTTAGTGTTGTAAGTTTATTTCTCATACCCATCGAAGAGAGGCATTCTATTTAGAATCATGAATTTATCAGATAGATGATGTTCCTGGAGAAATATCATTGTGCTATTTTGGATCAATAGCATGAAAGTCAATGTGTGTTGTGGGGCACTGAGAATTAACATTTACATACATTGATATGTTTGATGAATATTACATGGTTTAGCACCTCATTGGAGGTATTTCCTATTTAATGGTCGTGAAGCTCTATGGAATGCGTCCAATTTAAAATGAACAGAAAATGGACCCGTTATCTTTGGATTACCACAGAGCAAATTATAACGAGCATTTATTCCCTTATGCTCCTTCCAATGACTGAATCAGAATCAAGATGTACAATATGTTACGTTCACTTATCGAGTTCACTTCTGCAACAAAATCCTAGTGAACTGCTGCACTGAAAGACCTTCCAGAATTTGCTTATTGTAACATCAAGTGCATATATTCTGGAACCTTTAACACTTCCATCGCATGGATGTGTTCATTTGAGGCTTGAATTTCTGTTTGCAGCTCAACAGATGATATTAAACCTCAGCTGTGCCCCACATTTAAGAACGTACAGAGAGCCATTTATGCTTGAATATTCAACTATGCTATTCTGAAAATATTCTGTAACATTTTATTCAATTAATATCTTTAAATATAGTTGCTATTGTTAAAAAAAAGGGGGGCAAAGAGGTCCAGTTAGTTTATGCATTGGGAGGGTCAAACAAAGAGAATGGGATAAATGGTAGACAATCTCTTTTACTAGATATCTGGTTTTGCCTCAACTCCAACACCAGAGCAGGTGGATGGGGTGAATGATCAATGTATTGCTTAAAAAGTGGTTCCTCTAACAATACAATATTTTTCTTCATGCTATCGGGGATCTTTTTTTTGTTTACAACATGGTAGAAAATGATTCTGGCTATTTAAGCCCATGCCGCCCAATTACATCCAAATTGATCTACAACCCCATACGTTTGAGGATGAGAGGAAGCCAGAGGACCTGGGAAAACTGATGCAGACATGGGGGAGAATTTCTTAAAGACGGTGCCAACATTGTAATAATGTCACACTAACCGCTAACTGTGCCGCCCACCTTGAACTCACGTCTCAGTGTAACATGAAACCATCAACTTCCAGCTTGAACATGAAATAAATACATTGGGTTAGGCATTACATGTCCCATCTGTCCCATTAGCTCACTCAAGGAAAGAATATGCTATCTTTTCTTAGATATCTGATGGAATAGTTTGGAAAGGTTTGGTTTCCTACTTTAAGGAAAATATACTTCTCACAGAGGAAATGCAATGATTCTTCATCAGATTGACATCAGGATGCAGCTTTGTTGTGTGAGGAGAGCTTAAGCAGACTGATCCCAAACTGTCAAGAGTTTGGAAGAGGAAATGTGATCTAATTGGAACATGCAAAATTCTTCAGGGACTTGACAGAGTAGATATAGTGTTGATGTTTCTCCTGGATGAGTATCCAGAACTAAGGGTTGTGGACTTAGCAATTCAGGAAGAAGATGCACAAAAAATGTCTTCACTCAGAGATGAAGACATAATTGACTTCTCAAAGGTAGTCATAGCAGATGCTAGTGCCAGTAGTCATTGAGGCATGTCACCTTGCTCACTAGGGCGTTTGAAGAAGGTGGGAACCTCTGACTGAGAGGGGTGAGAGGTGGAACATTTCCTCAACAACTCCAGCCAATTAAAAACTCAAAATGCTGGAGAAGCTCTCAGCAGGTCAACAGTGTCCTTTATGAAGCAAAGGTCAAGCTACAGAACCAATGTTTGAGCCCTTCATCAAAGTATGAGAAAATGCTGGCAAGCATAAACAATGGTGTCCACAGAATTTTGTGATTAACTCCAGCCAATTGATTCACACAGGTTTCAAGGTCACAGCCAGGTACACCATCTGGGCTAGTCCCTTTTCAAGGATTCACCCTGCTGAAGGTTCTGTTCATCTCAGCCTCAGAGACAGGGAGCATAGTGTCACTGGAGTCTGTAGGTGCTTGAGAGAGTTCTTGATTGTTTTCTCTTTTGAAGCAACCATAGAAGGCATTGGGCTCATTTGGAAGAGATGCATCACAGTTAAAGATACTATCTTGCTTCACCTGATTGGATGTGATGGCATTCAAACCTTCTCACAGCAGTCTGGCGTCTGTCTGAGACTCCAGCTTGCTCTGAAATAGCCTCTTCACGTTAGTGACGACCTTCAGTATGCTTCTGAATCTCTGGTCTTAAAACAGTTTCTGCGTCTCAGCTTAACCAGGGTTTCTCATTACGATACACCTGGATCATTATTTAAAGCTGTGAAATTTCAGGATCTATAAACTTGAGAAGAGGGCATCAACAGCTTGATATATTTACATGGGCAGTGCCCATAATATTGTAGCATCTCTTAGCAGAATGTCCAATTCTAACTAAAACTACTCCATTGTGTTCAATATTGGCATCACTTTTAATAAAGGAGTTTTGCTGACCAGTGTTTGTTCCCCTCTCTCTGTAGATCCATCAGTGACCTTACACACTTGTCCATAAACATCCCCGCTAGTAAATGTGTATTTACCGGTACCTCTCCCAACTCTGGGTCGTACCATATGCCATTTGCTCTCTCCTTGGAACATTTCATTATATTAAAGTCCCCATATAAATACAAATGTTATTAAAGTGAATGTAAGGCTTTATACTAATCTCAAAATTCATTGATCGAATATATATAATTCACTAATTCAGCCATGATGATCTCATCTAAGCTTCTCCATTAGCTTCCTGTCTTTCACTCAATCCCATTTATTCATTAATTGCATTATTATTCCATGTTCTTTGTTACATCAGAATATTACTTTTTCTCTCATCAGATATTCTGTCCATTTTTTAGGCTTTGATTTATGTTGGAGTTTGTGTGAATTGGGAGAAATCCTCTTTAGTACTTTAACTAAGTGGCTGCCCTTCACATTTGAATCTGGATGCTAGATGTTGTTGACTGTTCCATCTTGAAAGCCGAATCATTTCCTTTCTTCATCTCTCTCACACACACACACACACACACACACACACACACACACACACACACACACACACACACACACACACACACACACACACACACACACACCTGGAGATCTGGTGACCAAGACATGCACTGATGCCGATGATAGTATCCTTTCTGAATCCCCAGATGAGACTGGATAAATTGTCACCAATCAGGGGAAAATATCCTGACTGTGTGGGCCTTCTGAGACATGGTACAAAAGAAATGACATTAAAATGGCTCTTTTGTATGTTCAGGACATAGGACACACCTTTGGAATCAAAGAAGCATTTTCAACACATTCACTACCGTGGAAGAATGTTTGCTCATATTTTTCAAATTTTCTCATGCTATAGGGGAGGCCATTCAGCCCGTCAAGTCAGTGCTGCCTTTCAAGATCATCTCATCAATTTGCCACTATTTTAAATGTTTTTTTAATTTTAAATTTAGTCATACCGCATCGTAACAGCCCCTTTCAGCCCATGAGCCCATGCCACCCAATTACACCAAGCTACGTATAACCCACAGTACATTTTTGAAAGGTGGGAGGAAACCAGAGCACCCAGAGAAAAACCCACGCAGACACGGGGAGAACATACAGTACAAATTCCTTACAGACAGTGCGAGATTCGAACCCAGTTCCTGATTGTTAGAGCTCTGACATTGTTGTGTTAACCACTACACCTACCATGCCGCCCTTCGAAATGTGGAAGGAAACTGAAGCACCCAGGGGAAGCCCATTTGGTTACAAAGAGCACATAGTCCTCACAGATAGCATCAAACCGTATAACCCAGGTCACTAGAGCCATGAGATGGCAGGATTAATATCTGCACTAATGTAGCAGACAAGTGACTGATAAATGGTACCCAAGACACCAAGATAGTCCTTTGAATAATGCTTCAGGGTCCTTTAAAGCAGCTTAGCAGCCAGACAAACTTCACTTTAAACAAGAGAGACTACCGCTGAGGGAAAACAGGTGAAACACACAAAATGCTGGAGGTACTCAGGAGGACAGACAGCATCCATGGAAGGCAAAAGATATTCAAGGTTTCAGGCCAAAACCCTTCATCAGGAAGAAATGGGAACATGCCCAAATACAAGACTGGTGGATGGGGGGTGAGAAGGTTGGTGAATACAGGTGGGAGGAGGAATGGGGAAAAAAAGCAAGAAGCAAGGAGGTGATGGGAGGAAGAGGCAGCGCACTGAGGAGGATGTCCTCTAATAGGAGGAAGGAAGGGCAGGGTAGGGGAGCTAGAGGAACAGTGAGGGAGACTGTCAGGTAGAGAGGTGGGGGAGGGGGAAAGATAAGGAAAGGAGTAGAAGAAATGGGGCCAGAGAGATAGATGAAAGCTGGATGGAGTATGGATTGAGAAAGCAAGGGTAGAGGGTGAGATGACTGGAAATTGATGTTGATGCCAAGATGGAATACAGGACACTCTTCTGTTAACGTCGATCAAATGTAAGGAAGTGAACGACAGATAAATGTGAGTACAACATTAACTTTACAAAGTGGATGCTCTGTTACACAAGAATTCCTGTTGTAACCTACGACAGGATCTTTCTGCAAGAAAGCCCATGCACAGATGGGCACAAGCCTTTTTACATGGTTTCGCCTGTTATTGACTGTTCACGCGGCCTGTAATCTGCAGAGTTCAGCAAAACATCTAGTACAAGTTTCAGGAAACACCCATGGCCTTGGTTCTCACATCCTGCAGCCGTGCAACTGAAATTTCACAGCTTTAAATAATGATCCAGGTGTATCGTAATGAGAAACCCTGGATAAGCTGAGATGCAGAAACTGTTTTAAGAACAGAGATTCAGTTGCACAGAAAGAAAACAATTTCTTTCACAGACTTTTCAAATAAAAATATTATTTTTAAGCCTTTTCTTGCCTCCTGAAATTTATAGAAAGAAAAGAAGCAAAATTACACCGAGCTCCTCGAATTCCCTTCATCGCTTGGGACTAAACTCTTGGAGTTTAGAAGGATAAGAGGGGGATCCAATAGACACTTATAAAAGTCTGAAAAGAATAGATAAGAATGAAGAAGGGTCATTTCCAAGTGGCAGGAGGGACAAGAACTGAGGGACATGCCCTCAAGATCCAGTGTATTAGATTTAAGATAAAGATGAGGAGGAACTGCTTCTCCCAGAAAGTAGGGAATGTGTTGAATTTGCCAAATGAAACAGTAGAGATTACATCATTAAATGTATTCAGGACAAAGAGAAATATTTTGAAATAATCAGGGAATTATGTGGAATAGGTGGGTCTTAATGGCAGAGCAGGCTCAATGGGCCAGATAACCTCCTCCTGCTCCTATTTCTTATGTTCTTAGTCATGCTCACGTGCAGATTATGTGCTCTGATATAGAACATTCTGACTCAGAGATAAGATTAGTGCAGAGCTTCCAGTTCACTTTCGGGGTACTATCCCTGATATTGAAATATGGAGTAAAGGTAAGAATTCTGCCTTGTTTGCATGGAGACTTTTTCAGGAAATAACCATGAGGCAGATACCCAAATCATTGAAAATGGCTTTGAAAATGAAGAGGAGTATTGCTGGAAAACCCCAGCTGCTCAGAGAGAGAGAAAGTAAATATTTTAGCTCAAGGAGCTTTTATCAGAACTGGGGCAAGTCAGAAACAACAGATTTAAGTTGCAAAGAAAGCCAAAAGGGGCAGAGGGAGCAGAAGGGAAGTCTTGTGGTGGGGTGGAGACATGAAGAGGTAGGATGGCCTGTGATGGTGGCATTGGCTGGAAGAGAGTTTGTCCAGGTGGAGAATTTAAAATTGAGAAGTTGCAATACAGAGTTGGGGGAGCGTTGAGATCCTGAAGGTTTACAGTTTTGCAGGAGGTTATAAAGGCAAGGAAAGGTGAACCCCAAGATCATGGGTGTCACTTGAAAGGCTGATACTGGGGATCAGGCTGGAGTGATGGATGAACAGGTCTTAATTCCACGCAGCATCTCATGGGATGGCAGAGAAGGATACTGGGTTGTTCTAATTGATAGTTTTTTTTAATCGTAACTCTATTCTCTGTATTTTCCCCAGCTGTATGAAGGTTAAAATTAGGCTGTTAAAGTACTCACAGATTCTCATTGTACCAAACATGATGTGACAAATTAACTTAAAATTTTAAAACCACAGCAGTGGGAGACTTTGGAAAGGGTGTATTTAATTGAACAATGGCTTTGGATGACAGTATCAGCTGTATCAAACTAGAATTTTAGAAAAAAACTTTGGTAAACACAGGACCTTTAATCCAGGTCCAGATTAATCATATGCAATTGTGTCAGTTAAATTAGTTTTATTTATCGGAGAGACTGGGTGCAGACTGAAACGTTGCTTTGTTGAGCAATGGATCTCCCAGAGGCCAACCATTTCAATTCCCCATCCCAATCTCTTGCTGACATGTCTGTCCATGAACTGCCAGACTGAGACCACCTGCAAATTTGGGGAAATTTCACCTGTACGTTGTTATGTTCATTTCTATTTACACCATTACCACCATCTTGTCCTTACTTCCCCCTCTATTGTGTGAAGGGCATCTCCCCAATCTCAGCCCCTCAAAACCAGGTAATGGATGGGTTCTAATCATCTGGCACCTCCAATGGGATGGCATTAATATCGACTTCTCCAGTTTTTGTTAATCCGCCACCTTCTTGCCTCTGTCGCCAATCCCCCAGCGCTGTATCTCTCTCTCTGTCTCTCTCTCTCTTCCCTTTTCCCTCTGCCTCCTTTAACAGAGCCAAAATCAATTCTCGCCTCTCATATATAATTAGCATCTTTTGTAGTCTTTCCTCCTCTTCTGGCCTGTCTTCAGACTTTATTCTTACGCCTTCCTGTTCTTTGCATATTTCTTGAAGAAGGACTTGGGCCCAAAGAGTTGGTGATATGTCCTATTGACACTCCAAGACCAGCTGAGTTCCTCCTGCATTCCTGTATGTTTTTATTTATTTAAATGCTTGGTAATGCGTTTCTGAACCTGGACGTCATTAGAAATGCTCAATATGGTACATGATTCCTGTTCATTTACTGGATTCCTAATGGATGGGTTTGAGACTCTGGTTCTGTTACATTATAATAGATTTCGTTGTTTTTCCATGCTTTTCTCTCCTGTTTTCAAGTAATGCCGGTGCTAACCAGCAGGTGACTCTGTGTACTGAGTCCCCTCGGCCCCTGGCCCTGTCACTTTCCTCCAACATCCCTACTTTCATCACACAACCCTGGCAGGGTATTGATACACAATAAGATTGCAGCAGATAAATGTTTCCTCAGCACACCAAGGGCCAGACACACTGGCCACAGTTTTGGAAGGATAGTGAAAAACCAGGTTTTGTATGAGGTCCCCAATTGCAGAAACCCTTTGTAACCCACTTTCCCAATCCATTGATGTGTGAGTCACAGAGCAAAAAAATCCAGATGGAAGAGGGGGTGGGGATGGAGGCACCAATCGACTGAGATCCAGAGCCGAGCAGCCAGAGGGCCAATGGAAAAAAATTCAAATTTTGGGGGGGGATGGGGAATTCCCTCTTCATATTCTAGACTTGAGTGTGTAGCACTTACTGAACTCAGGGGGTAACGGGAATTCACAGAGGAAGGGGCACACTCTTCCAACTGACCCGCCATAGTTAAAGCATATTCAGAATGTTAATTGCTTCTCTGTCCTTCTTTGACAATATCTATTCCAGTAACTTTCACAGATTGATTGGAAATGAGGATCATTGCTTCATTTGTGGGTTGGTAACCAAAGGTTAATGAGATCGTAGAGAGTTCTTTCATTGGGAGAGTTGCTGGGATTTGAACCACTCCACTGAACAAAGTGGAAGTTGATAGGTTAAATAATTTTCAGGGATTTCTGAAGGTTCCGATGGATGAGGAACTCACGGGGTCCGTGACTAAATGGGGACTCTCTTGAAGATCCAGTACAGGTATGATGGGCTGAATGTTTAATTCTCTGACTCCCTGATGGCATCATTAAAATACTTCTCAACGAAGAGGTGCAGTTGTCAATGTTCATGAAGCAAGATCACAAAAGAGGCGTGAGATTGATCACTAAGTGTTTTGTCAAGTGGCATCTTCAACTGGACAATGGAGTCATGCACCATGGAACAGGCCCTGAGCCCAACTCGTCCCTGCTGACCAAGTTAGCATTCTGGATGTCCCATTTGCTTACATTTGGTCCATGTCCTAAACTCTTCCTATCCATGTATCTGTCCCAATGTTTTCTGAATGCTGTGAATGTACCCACTTCTAAAGTCACCTGTCACCTCTCAGAACCACCCTCTGAGTGGAAAACATTCCTCCCCCAGGTCCCACTAGGTGTTCTTGCTGCACTTCTTCCAAGCAGTACAGGATTCTTCAAAAATCAGCTTCTCTCCTCAAAGACCCTCACCACCTAGGCCATGCCCTCTTCACTCTGCTACCATCGGGGAAAAGGTCCAGGAGCCTAAAGACGATTTGTTGTAAGATGGGTAAAATATGAATGTTTGAACTACGATCTGCCGCAAAACTCTAAATTCCATGATAACTTGGGCCCTGACAATAAATCCGGATTCTGATTTCTGGGGCACCAAACTAGCCACGTATGGACTGCCTAACAGTCTCGTCTGAAAGAAGACGTTTTTAACCAAAAATAGATTTTATTCAAAATAAATTATTTTCAAAAGGAAAATAATTCAATCTCTTCCCAGCCTTTGTTTTCTACCCATACATTTCCATCACTGTATGTTGTGACATTCATTTCTACTTACACCATCTTATCCTTACTTTTGCGTGAGGGGCATCTCCCCAATCTCAGCCCCTCAATACCAGGTCATGGGTGGGTTCTAGTCCTCAGTGCATCCTCCCTCTATTGCGTGAGGGGCATCTCCCCAATCTCAGCCCCTCAATACCAGGTCATGGGTGGGTTCTAGTCAGTGCATCCTCCCTCTATTGCGTGAGGGGCATCTCCCCAATCTCAGCCCCTCAATACCAGGTCATGGGTGGGTTCTAGTCAGTGCATCCTCCCTCTATTGCGTGAGGGGCATCTCCCCAATCTCAGCCCCTCAATACCAGGTCATGGGTGGGTTCTAGTCAGTGCATCCTCCCTCTATTACGTGAGGGGCATCTCCCCAATCTCAGCCCCTCAATACCAGGTCATGGGTGGGTTCTAGTCCTCAGTGCATCCTCCCTCTATTACGTGAGGGGCATCTCCCCAATCTCAGCCCCTCAATACCAGGTCATGGTTGGGTTCTAGTCAGTGCATCCTCCCTCTATTACGTGAGGGGCATCTCCCCAATCTCAGCCCCTCAATACCAGGTCATGGGTGGGTTCTAGTCCTCAGTGTATCCTCACTCTATTGTGTGAGGGGCATCTCCCCAATCTCAGCCCCTCAATACCAGGTCATGGTTGGGTTCTAGTCAGTGCATCCTCCCTCTATTACGTGAGGGGCATCTCCCCAATCTCAGCCCCTCAATACCAGGTCATGGGTGGGTTCTAGTCCTCAGTGTATCCTCACTCTATTGTGTGAGGGGCATCTCCCCAATCTCAGCCCCTCAATACCAGGTCATGGGTGGGTTCTAGTCAGTGCATCCTCCCTCTATTGCGTGAGGGGCATCTCCCCAATCTCAGCCCCTCAATACCAGGTCATGGGTGGGTTCTAGTCAGTGCATCCTCCCTCTATTGCGTGAGGGGCATCTCCCCAATCTCAGCCCCTCAATACCAGGTCATGGGTGGGTTCTAGTCAGTGCATCCTCCCTCTATTGCGTGAGGGGCATCTCCCCAATCTCAGCCCCTCAATACCAGGTCATGGGTGGGTTCTAGTCCTCAGTGTATCCTCACTCTATTGTGTGAGGGGCATCTCCCCAATCTCAGCCCCTCAATACCAGGTCATGGGTGGGTTCTAGTCAGTGCATCCTCCCTCTATTACGTGAGGGGCATCTCCCCAATCTCAGCCCCTCAATACCAGGTCATGGGTGGGTTCTAGTCCTCAGTGCATCCTCCCTCTATTACGTGAGGGGCATCTCCCCAATCTCAGCCCCTCAATACCAGGTCATGGTTGGGTTCTAGTCAGTGCATCCTCCCTCTATTACGTGAGGGGCATCTCCCCAATCTCAGCCCCTCAATACCAGGTCATGGGTGGGTTCTAGTCCTCAGTGTATCCTCACTCTATTGTGTGAGGGGCATCTCCCCAATCTCAGCCCCTCAATACCAGGTCATGGTTGGGTTCTAGTCCTTCTGCAGCCTGGAAGATTGGGCAGCATTCCCACATCTCCCTGTGGTGAAAGACCACTAGGTTTGGGGCAGTCTTTCACCGAGCTGGTGGGCATGCAGCGGTTCTGGAGGCCAGAGCCCGGGGAAAGGCTGCTGCACCAAATGAGTGAGAGCGAGGAGGTTGTCCACTCACCCACCATTTCCCCGACTGAAGTGCAAGAGAATGATCCCCCTTCTACCTCATGACCGAAAACAAATACCTGCCTCTAAGCGATGAGGTGAAGAGACCGGTCGATGAAGTGTCTGCACTGACAATCAATCAGGCCGATGGATGTCTGATTGAAAGGGATTGGTTGGAGCCGCGACCAGAAGGAAACTCCGGCCAATGGTCGTGACGGAGAGGCCAAGCTTCTGGAAGGGCATCCAATTAGGAAGGCGCGCTCTCCGGGAGCAGAACCCTCGCCAGCGAGGCGTCAGGCAGAAGCGGTGGGTGAGGCGGGTGGACAAAAGGGATGCGTGCTCTGGGGCGGGGAGTTCGCCTCGACCCCGGGTGCAGTCGCCCGCCCTGGGGGAGTCCGCCCCCGCCCCCAGGCCCCATTTTTAAGGACGTGTTTGTTGAGTTAACACAGTGACTCCAGTCGAAAGGTCGCCCCCCCCACACTCCTCCTCGGGCACTCGTGCGTCGATGATCGGCATTTCCCGCTCTTGACGCCCATTATTTGCCCCCCGTCCGCTGAATCCACATTCGAAAATGACGCACAAGACGCGAGACATTATCAATGCAAGTGTTGGATTCTGTTATTGATGTTAAGGACAAGATGGTGGAGAGAGCAGACCTCCCCACTCCTCATCCTCCCCACTCATCCTTCCCCACTCCTTATCCTTCCCCACTCCTCATCCTCCCCGCTCCTCATCCTCCCCACTCCTCATCCTCCCCACTCCTTATCCTCTCCACTCCTCATCCTCCCCATCCTCCCCACTCCTCATCCTGCCCGCTCCTCATCCTCCCTGCTCCTCATCCTCCCCACTCATCCTTCCCCACTCCTCATCCTTCCCCACTCCTCATCCTGCCCGCTCCTCATCCTCCCCGCTCCTCATCCTCCCCACTCCTTATCCTCTCCACTCCTCATCCTCCCCATCCTCCCCACTCCTCATCCTGCCCGCTCCTCATCCTCCCTGCTCCTCATCCTCCCCACTCATCCTCCCCACTCCTTATCCTTCCCCACTCCTCATCCTCCCCGCTCCTCATCCTCCCCGCTCCTCATCCTCCCCGCTCCTCATCCTCCCCGCTCCTCATCCTCCCCGCTCCTCATCCTCCCCGCTCCTCATCCTCCCCGCTCCTCATCCTCCCCGCTCCTCATCCTCCCCGCTCCTCATCCTCCCCGCTCCTCATCCTCCCCGCTCCTCATCCTCCCCGCTCCTCATCCTCCCCGCTCCTCATCCTCCCCGCTCCTCATCCTCCCCAGCCAGTTTTTTTAAATACCCGATTTTAAACTTTAATCTCAGTTTTATTTCTGCTTCTAAGTACATTAGTTGTCTATAATGGCAGTTAATATTAAAAAACCTAAGACTCAACTACAGAAAAAACTACTTATTAAAAGTGCTGAAGAACAGAGGCCTACCTGTCCCGCTGCTGTTGGCAGCCTCCAAGCCACAAAGAACTCCAGCCAGGTTGAACCTTACGCCGGCACAGGTCTTGTCCCCACAAGATGGCGCCGGCTTGTTGAAGAAATCGACTGACGTTGACCCATGCGTTCATGATGTCGGGCGCGCGGGTGATACGACGGAACAGAGAACCCTTGGGCCCACACTGCCGTCAGGGGAGTCGGGGACACGCGGGAAGGCGCTGGAGGTCGGCGATTTATTGGAACGGGTGTGGGCTGCGGGGGTACCCGAGCGGCGGCACCCCGATGGGGTCGGGGTGCCGTCGTCAAGGATCCAGACCCACGGCCGCACGGGAGAAGTCCTGACAACGATGGAACAAGAAGAGGACTTCCCTTTCATAGCTCTTTCACAGGAACTGTGTTGGAAGGGATTGCTTACTCTATGGATAATATTGTCTCATCAAATTACCAAAATGCAATCTACAATGTCTGAAGATCTATACGCTTAAGAGACATGTTAATAAATGACTTACTTCAGTAGATGTAGTACAGGAAAATTTTTTAAAGTTTGAGACAGCTTTCTCTGAATATAAAGAGCAAGTTATATGAAATAAAGAAGAAAAAAAAGAGAAAGGGAAGATTCATTTGTGGATTGGGGAATTCAGAAGAGAGAACTATTGAAGAAGATTGATTCATTGGAAAATCAAAGCCAGAGAAATAATGTAAAAATTGTGGGCCTTTCGGAAAATATTAAAGGCGCGGATCCAATAAAAATTTTTAAGGATTGGATCCTGAGATGTTGGGTAAAGAATTCTTAACAGGTGGTTTGGTATTGGAAAGGGCACTTAGAGCATTAAGGAGGAAACCGTTACCAGGTCAACCATCAAGAGCAGTGTTAATTCGGTGCCTGAATTATCAGGATAGAGAAGACTTGGTTGACTTGGTTGGTGGGACAGAAGGGAAGGTAAAGTCAAGCGCCAATGATGACTCAGAATAATAGTTTTCTTCTATGCTGATTTGAGTCAAGAAATTATTAGACGTCGACACGAGTTTAATTCTGCCAATTGTGCTGTGGTGGAAAGGATATAAATTTGCTTTTCGATACCCTGCAGTGTTGAAGGTCGTTTATGGCAATTATCATTCTCAATTTTTTGAGAATGATCACGATGCAATGGTTTTTGCTAATTCGTTACCGGATCTACATGGTCAGGGAAGAATTTCACCATCGTCACCTAAAAGAAGGGCCAATGGACATGGAAATGGACAAAATGGAAAGAAGGAGGCTTTGACACACAGTCTTAGCGATGTTGAAGATTCGAACCAATCTTTGGGACTGGAGTCCCAGGGCTGAATATATTAATGATGTTGAATTACATTATTATATATTTTGCATTTCTGGCTGGGGGGAGGTGGATGGCACTGATATCTTTGATAGTCATCTGCCACCGGTGTTTTTTAGGGAATTACTACCTTTGGGTGTTTTTTTTTCTTTTGTTTGTTTTTTTTGGGGGGGGAATTAATTGTATTCCTTTATATATCAACTTTTTTATAATATTAGGGGAGGTAGAGTAGGTTTTGTTTATTAGTAGGAGAGTGACTTTTTGTATTAAGTGCCTATTTTGTTAGTTTATTAAAATGTCTAGTTTGAAATTTGTAACTTTTAATGTTCAGGGATTAAATAATCCAATTAAGCGAAAGCAAGTTTTAGCTTGTATTAAGAAAATGAAAATTTATATTGCTTTTTTACAAGAAACACATTTGACTGAAAAAGTGCATTTGAAATTGAACAGAGATTGGGTTGATCATGTTTTTTTTTCTTCATTTAATTCTAAGGCAAAAGATGTAGCGATTTTAGTTCATAAGAATTTATCTTTTGAATTACAGACTGCAGAGGGGAATGCTGGGAGGGTTTTAAAAGTGGACTGTAAAATCTTTAACAAACTTTGGACCTTGCTTAATATCGATGCACCTAATGTAGATGATGAAGGTTTTATTTCAGATGCATTTTTGTTATTAAGTCAAGCTAATTAAAATATTCTAGTTGGGGGTGATTTTAACTGTGTTTTGGATCCATTGATGGATAAATCCCCAAAATGTATCAGAAAATCAAAGATGGTGATACAAATTGGGGCTTTAATGAAAGATTTAAATTTGGTAGATATTTGGAGAAGGATTAACCCTACAGAGAAAGATTTCTCTTTTCATTCTTCCCGACATGATACCTTTTCTAGAATAGATTTTTTTTTAGTATCGGCACATTTACAAGGAAAGGTATTTCATGCAGAATATAAGAGTAGAGTTATACCAAATCATTCTTTATTATTTTTTTCTTATGAAAGTTCAGAGGTGGTACATTCAACCTATAGATGGAGGTTTAATACAACGTTGTTGAAAAAAACCTGAGTTTGCTGCTTTTGTTATAAAATAGATTGATTTTTTTCTTAACTGAAAATATTAATTCAGTTAAAAGTTGTTTTGTAATATGGGATGCGTTAAAGGCTTATTTAAGAGGACAAATAATTAGTTATGCTACTAAAGTTAAGAAAGGGTATATGGCTGAAAGTCTTAAATTAGAAAAGCAGATTGATGAACTGGAGAAGGAATTTCAGAAGGGAGTGACAGAAGATCAGAAAATAGCTTTGACTAGATTGAAACTGCAATATAATATGTTACAGACCTATCAATTTGAATGTTTACTTAATCGAACTAAACAACGATATTATGAGTGGGGTGAGAAGGCGCATAAAGTACTTGCGTGACAGTTAAAGAAAGAGCAGACTTCAAGGGTTATTAATGCCGTTAAAAAGAATTCAACAATTACTTATAAACCTCAGGAAATCAATGAACAGTTTTATTTATTTTATAAAAAATTATATACTTCTGAGGTGAGACAGAACAATGGATTTATTGATTCTTTTTTTTTTATCTACATTAAAGTTACCAGCATTAGAAGAAGAGGATATTTTAGATTTGGAAGCTCCGTTCACAGATCTAGAAATTAAGACCGCTATGATGGAAATGCCTACTGGTAAGTCACCAGTTGATGACGGGTTTTCGATAGAATTTTATAACGTTTTTTATGAAGATTTATCGTCGGTGTTTGGGGAGGTATTACAACAAGTGACTGAACACTATGAGTTACCAGAATCTTGTTCTAGTGCTTTAATTACTGTAATTCCAAAGAAAGATAGAGATCCATTAACGGTTAATATAGACCTATTTCCTAATTGAATGTGGACTATAAAATAATAGCTAAATTGTTAGCAAATCGGCTTGCTAAATATTGACCTAAATTGATACATGTAGATCAAACAGGTTTTATTAAAAATAGACATGCTTCGGATAACATTCTTCGATTAATTAGTTTGATCAATGCATACCAACTGCAGCCCAACTTGATGCGGAAAAAGCTTTTGATAGAGTCGAATGGAATTTTTTAATTTAAGGTCTTGGAAAAGTTTTAATTTGGCCCCTTTTTTATTGGCTGGGTTAAAGATTTATATACAAATGCGACTGCTAGGGTGGTGACAAATGGACAGGTTTCATCGTTGTTTAAATTAACATGTTCTACTCAACAGGGTTGTCCATTGTCACCTGCCCTGTTTGCGTTGGTCATTGAACCATTAACTCAATTAATACGGTAAAATTAGCAGGTACAAGGGATGAGAGTTCTGGATGAAGAATACAAGATTAATTTATTTGCAGATGTGGTTTTGATATATTTAACAAATTCAGAACAATCTTTGCCGCATTTGCAGGAATGTTTATTACAGTAGGGATCATTATCTGGGTATAAAGTTAATTGGGATAAAAATTAAATTTTACCGGTAGGTGAAGGAGATTATTCAGTTTTTTAAAAAATGTTATTAATTTGAAATGGTCAGATAAAATTAAATATTTAGGAATAATTGTGAATACTGAGTATCAATCTTTATATAAAATAAATTATCTTCCATTGTTGAAACAGATAAAAGCAGACTTAATTAAGTGCAAAGACCTTCCGTTAACTTTAATTGGCCGGGTTAATTGTATTAAAATGAATATATTTCCACGTATCCAATATTTGTTTCAATCAATACCATGTTCTCTTACAAGGAAATTTTTCCAGGATTTAAATAAAGTCACTAGGGAATTTTTATGGAAAGGTAAATTACCAAGGATAGCTTTAAATAAACTTACTTGGAAGTACACACTAGGTGTATTGCAATTACCTCACTTTCAGAACTATTATGAAGCAGCTCAATTCAAATTTATTAGTGGTTTGATGGATTTGGATTGGCCTCCAAGTTGGGCTAAAGTTGAGATGGCATGTATTTCTGAAACTGCAATAAATCAATTTATATTTTGGTGGAATATAAATTTATTACAGGAGGATAATGTGCTGATAGTAAAACATCTATTGATGCTATGGACAAAAAAGAATAAGATTATAGGATCAAAAGGTACATTATCCATTTTAACGCCATTATATAATAATCAGCTTATTCCTTTTTCATTATTTAATAGTCATTTAAAGAATTGGGATTTTAAGTGTATAAAAATGTTGTAGGATTGTTTTGTAGAAGGTCAATTTCTTTTACTCAATTGAAAGAGCGTTTTGATATTGCTGAAAATTCTTTATTTGTTTACTATCAGCTTCGGTCGTTGGTAAAAAAAATGTATGGTAGAGAGATGATTTTTCCTGTATTGTCAGAATTCGAGTCTTTGATTTCTTCTATGCCTAAAAAGGGCTATATTTCTGTTATGTATCAAATATTACAAAATAATATGGATAACCCGGAATGGGAGAAATTTAAGCTTAAATGGGAAAATTATTTAACTTTTGTTTTACCTGAAGACTACTGGACGGATATGTGTTATGACAGTGTTACTAGATTGACAAATGCACGGTATGGAATGGTTAATAATAATTTTTTGCATCAGTTATATTTAACTCCTGAGAAATTGAAAAAATATGACTTTAGTAATTCAGATTTCTGCTTTAGATGTGTATGTGTTGGAACTTTATTTACATGCTGTTTGGTCCTGTATGTATGTACAACCATTTTGGGAAGAAATTAAGTTAATTTTGGAAAAAATCTATAAGGTTAAGTTACCATTAGATCCATCCATTTTTTATTGGGTTATGTGATTCCTTTAAAGGGATTGGGGTTGGATAAATTCCAAATTGCATTTGTAGATTTAGCGTTGTCCGTAGCTCAAAAATGTATAGCAAGTACATGGAAAGATAATACAGTGATTAATATAATGCGATGGCATAATGAAATGAAAGTTTGTATTGTTATTGAAAGATTTACGTATGTTTGCCAGATTCATGTAAAACAGCAATAATTACAGTAATACCAAAGACGGGGAAAAATCCACTAACACCAGCATCGTATAGACCGATATCTCTAGTTAACTCCAATTATAAGATAATAGCAAAACTATTAGAAAACAGATTGGCCGACTGTGTATCAAAAATAGTAAAACTGGATCAAACTGGATTTATTAAGAAAAGACGAACAATGGATAATATCTGTAAGTTCATTAACTTAATCCATGCAGTACAAGGAAATAAGACGCCAGCAGAGGTGGTTGCTTTAGACGCAGAGAAAGCCTTTGACAAGGTAGAATGGAATTACTTATTCAAAGTACTATAGAGGTTCAACCTACCAGAGAAATATATTAATTGGATTAAAGCATTATAGAAGGGACCATTGGCGAAGGTAACAGTAAATGGATATATATCAAACCAATTTAAATTAAGCAGATCAACTAGGCAGGGATGTCCACTATCTCCCTCACTGTTAGCTTTAGCTATAGAACCCTTGGCAGAATTGATAAGAACAGAAAATAAAATAAAAGGGATAAAAATAAAAGAGAAGGAATATAAAATCAATCTATTTGCAGATGATGTCATAGTATACTCAACAGAACCAGAAATATCAATAAAAGAATTACATAAGAAATTGAAGGAATATGGAGAAGTATCGGGGTACAAGATCAACGCAAATAAAAGTGAAGCAATGCCAATGAATAATGTGGATTTCACAAAGTTTAAGAAAGAATCACCATTTAAATCCGATACCTAGGTATTTGACTAAATAATAATCTAGGCCATCTATACAAATTAAATTATCAGCCATTAATGAATAAATTACAAGATGACTTAGAACATTGGAAAGATTTACCACTAACACTGATAGGCAGGGTAAATTGCATTAAAATGAAAATCTTCCAAAGGATACAATACCTATTTCAATCGTTACCAATTCCCTTAACAGAGAAATTCTTCAATGAGCTAAAGAAAATAATAAGGAAATTCTTTTGGAAAGGGGGGGGGGGGAACCGAGGATAGCGCTAGATAAATTAACAGAATGATACAAACAAGGGGGCTTACAGCTACCAAACTTTAAGAATTATTATAGCGCAGCACAATTAAGATATCTATCAGATTTTTATCAAACAAGGGAAAAAACAGATTGGACCAGATTAGAGCTAGATAAAATAGGGGAGAAGGTACCAGAACATATACTTTATAAGTGGGATGAAAAGCTGGTGCAACATAGAAGTTCACCAGTACTGCACCATCTGCTCAACATTTGGAAGAAGATTTATGTAGAAAGGAAAAAAAACAAATTACCAACTACCAAAATTATTATTTTTTAAATTTATTTTTCACACTATGAACCATACTGACCAAAATACACACAAACATTTCCCTCTTGAATATACACAGTGTCATTTTCTCCCCTCCCCCCCCTTCCCTCCCTCCCCACTCACTCAACGTTCAACCTATATGATGCATTAAACCCATTAAACAATGTCATCACACAATGAAAATAAACAAGAAAAATGTGTCTTCTACTTTTACATACTGGGTCAGTTCATTTCGTCTTCTCATTCTGTCATTTTAGGCAGTGGAGATCTGCGGTTCGACTTCTCTATTGTGTTCCATGTACAGTTCCCAAATTTGTTCGAATACTGTGATGTTATTTCTTAAATTATATGTTATTTTTTCCAATGGAATACATTTATTCATTTCTATGTACCATTGCTGTATTCTCAGGCTATCTTCTGATTTCCAGTTTGACATAATACATTTTTTTGCTACAGCGAAGGCTATCATAATAAATCTTTTTTGTGCTCCATCCAAATCAAGTCCAAGTTCTTTACTTCTTATATTACTTAGAAGAAAGATCTCTGGGTTTTTTGGTATGTTGCTTTTTGTGATTTTATTTAATACCTGGTTTAGATCTTCCCAAAACTTTTCCACTTTCTCACATGCCCAAATTGCATGTACTGTTGTTCCCGTTTCCTTCTTACAGCGAAAACATCTGTCTGATACTGTTGGATCCCATTTATTTAACTTTTGGGGCGTGATGTATAGCCTGTGTAACCAATTATATTGTATCATACGTAACCTCGTGTTTATTGTATTTCTCATTGTTCCGGAGCATAGCTTTACCCATTTTCAATCTTTATCTTTATGTTTAGATCTTGTTCCCATTTTTGTTTGGGTTTACAGCTTATTTCATCAATCTCTTTCTTTTGCAACTTGATGTACATGTTTGTTATAAATCTTTTAATTATCATTGTGTCTGTAATCACATATTCAAAGCTGCTTCCTTCTGGTAACCTCAGACTGCTTCCCAATTTGTCCTTCAAGTTGGTGGTATGCAAACATTGTACCATGAGTTATACCATATTTGTACTTCATTTGTTCAAAATAATTATTTGAATATTATTTCCCAAAAAACAATTTTCTCTTCTTTTGATCCATTTTCTCTCCCATTCTCTAAAGGAAAGGTTATCTATTATGAAAGGGATTAGTTGATTTTGCATCAATAATAATTTTGGTAAGAGGAGTCACGTGATGGAGTAGTGGCCGGTAGGAGAATAACAGCCCTCTCCAGAAAAGAAGGAAAAAGTAAAGCCATAAACACACAAACTACAACAAATTAAAAATAAAGGTGCGGAGAAAATGGCGCCAAAGAAAGAAAAGCCAAAAACAACGGGAAGAAAAGAAGAAGGAAAGACGTCGGAAGAGAAAGGTGAAGGCCTTACCTGTACGAAGAAGCAGGGACCCACCGTGGAGAGAGGAGCCCACTCCCTGAGGTCAGTGGAAACACCGAAGGATCGCGACCCACCGAGCGCAGGACTACAAGGATGGCTCACGGAGCCAAACAGAGGTGCGCTCCACGCACATGCGCGATGTGCATGACAAAGACAACACCGACGGGAGGGGGGACCAGCTGAGGAGTGGAACTCTACAGCTTGAACAGATGAGATTGACCCGACAGCAGGGCTCCCAGCGGGAAGATATAGAAAATAACGGGAATGGGAGGGAGGAGAATGAAAAAAGGAAATCAGAGACACAGCAGATGACCAGCCCAGAGGAAGAGGACCAACATCAAGACACCATTAATAAAAACAAAAATACCCAGCAAACTGAGATAAACAGCCCAACAAGAAAGTCAGAAGAGACACAGATACAAGGAAGAGAGGGAGAGAACACAGGTCTTGGAGTGGACTCAGGGGAAGAGGAGGGAGAACATCAAGCTCAGCACAGAGAACTAGAAGATAAAAGGAATGAATTGTACATAGATAGGAAATTTTTTGAAGAATATATAGAAGCAGTAAAAGAATGGCAGACATGAGAATTTAATGAAATAAAAAGAAGAATAAAAGGTACAGAAGAAAAAGTGAGTAGATTAGAGATGGTCATGACAGATATAGGAAAAAGAGTAGACAAGGTGGAAGAACGAGAAACTGCCATAGAAATGGAGATGGACGACTTAAAAAGGAAATTGGAAGAATCTGATAAAAAAGTTAAAGAAACACAGGAGCTGTTAGCTCAGAAGATAGATATAATGGAAAACTATAATAGGAGAAACAATATAAAGATAGTGGGCCTTAAGGAAGATGAAGAAGGCAAAGATGTGAAAGAATTTATAAAAGAATGGATCCCCAGGGTCCTAGGAATGCCAGAATTACAGGAAGGAATGGAAATAGAAAGGGCACACAGAACATTAGCCCCTAAATCACAGCCACAAAAAAAACCAAGATCCATTCTAGTAAAATTTCTGAGATATATGACAAGAGAAAATATATTGGAGAAGGCAATGAAAAAAATAAGAGAAGACAAAAAAACCACTGGAATATAAAGGTCAAAAAAAACTTTTCTACCCAGACATAAGTTTTGAACTCCTGAAGAAGAGGAAGGAGTTTAACACAGCAAAATCGATCCTATGGAAAAAGGCTATAAATTTATGTTAAAATATCCAGCGGTGCTTAAAATAGTTATCCCGGGGCAGCAAAGCAGACTGTTCTCGGATCCGGAGAAAGCACGAGAATTTGCAGAACGCCTGCAAAACAGATGAAGAGATGTAACAAGTACAAGAATGATGACAAACTACATATAAAGAAGAATAAAGTATAAGTAAGAAATAAGAAGGGGAAGAAAGGAAGTAAGGGGGGAATTAAGAGAGTGAGCTTTGTTATATGTGAAGATAAAAGTCTTTTCTGGAGGGGGCTGGGTGGGGGAGAATAACAGAAAAAATTGATATAGCATTCGTGCAAGAAACATATCTAACTGAAGTGGAAATCTGTTGACGCTTGCAAGCAGGTTCGCAATCCAAATGGAGAGGGGAGATGTGGTTGCCCAACAAGGGACAAAGGGCAATGCAGAGGGGGGGGACTTTTGGGGTTAAGGGAATTTTAGATGTGGGAATAGTGGAAATATTTTATGTTTTAGAAGTGTTGTCTTATAATGTGTTCGAAAAAAGAAAGCAGAAATGGATAAGGAGGAAAGGTGGTGATGAGGAAGCGGAAATGAGAGGAATGGCCATGCTGAACTATATGACTTTAAATATTAACGGAATACATAACCAAATCAAAAGGAAAAGGCCATTAAATTTACTGAAGAAAGAAAAAATTGATATAGCATTCGTGCAAGAAACACATCTAACCGAAGTGGAACACAAGAAATTAAAGAGAGATTGGATAGGACATGTAACAGCAGCATCATATAATTCAAAAGACAGAGGAGTAGCTATATTAATCAATAAAAAATGTACCAATCAAAATAGAGGAGGAAATAATAAATCCAGCAGGGAGGTATGTAATGATAAAGTGTCAGATATATTCAGAATTTTGGAATTTGCTCGATGTATACGCACCTAATGAAGAAGATCAAAAATTTATGCAAGATATCTTTTTGAAGCTTGCAGATACGCAGGGGAATATACTGATAGGAGGGGACTTTAACCTTAATTTGGACTCAAAGATGGATAAAACTGGAAAAAAGACTAGCAGAAAGAACAAAGTAACCAAATTTATGGTTAAATCGATGCAGGAAATGCAACTTTTGGATATATGGAGGAGACAACACCCAAAGGAGAAGGAATATTCATATTATTCGGGTATACATAAAACATACTCAAGGATAGACCTGTTCCTGTTGTCAGCCCACATTCAAGGGAGAGTTAGGAAAATGGAATATAAAGCTAGATTGTTATCGGATCACTCAGCCCTGTTATTGGCAATAGATCTGGAGGACATCCCACCGAGAATGGATAGATGGAGATTAAACTCCATGCTACTTAAAAGACAGGATTTTAGAGAATTTATTGAGTGACAAATCAAAATGTACTTTTAAATAAATACGGAATCAGTGAAAGGTAAGTTTATACTATGGGATGCAATGAAAGCGTTCATCAGAGGGCAGAAAATAAGTTATGTAACTAAGATGAAGAAGGACTACAATCGGGAAATAGAACAGTTGGAAAGGGAAATAGCAAGTACAGAAAAAGAAGACAAAATAGATAAATTTCTAGCTAAAATTGAACTACCAAAATTGCAAGCAGAGGAGCAAAATAAATTAATAAAACCATTTGAAATAGAGGAAATACAGGATATATTAAAAAAACTACCGAACAATAAAACACCAGGAGAGGATGGACTCCAAATAGAATTCTATAAAACGTTTAAAGACTTATTAATTCTTCCTCTCCTGGAAGTAATGAACCAGATTGAAGAAACACAAAACATGCCAGATTCATGCAAAACAGCAATAATTACAGTAATACCAAAGACGGGGAAAGATCCACTAACACCAGCATCGTATAGACCAATATCTTTACTTAACACAGATTATAAGATAATAGCTAAACTATTAGCAAACAGATTGGCCGACTGTGTACCAAAAACAGTAAAACTAGATCAAACTGGATTTATTAAGAAAAGACGAACAACGGACAATATCTGTAAGTTCATTAACTTAATCTCTGGATTACTCCCTGTGCCACATGACAGTGTGAATAGAAATAGAATGAGGTGGAGGATTAACACGTGGCTGAAGGGGTGGAGTAAGGGGCAGGGTTTTAAGTTTCTGGATAACTGGGACCTTTTTTTGGGGAGATGTGACCTGTACAGTAAGGACGGGTTACACTTAAATCCCAGGGGGACCAGAATCCTGGCAGAGGTATTTGCTAGGGCTACTCAGGATCCTTTAAACTAGAATGGTTGGGGGGAGGGAACAAAATAGTACAGAGCAGTAAGGAGAAGGTTAGAATGCAAACAAAGAAAGTTTGTAGTAAGTATTTGAATATGGATGGGCAGGTGATAGAGAAGGGAATTGCTCTGGAAGAAGATGAAGGGCAATTGGCAGGAAAAGTAAATAATGTTGTTATTAAAGATGAGGGAAAACAGGGATTAAAAATTGGGAAATCTCTGAAATTCATATATTTTAATGCCAGGAGTATTGTAAAAAAGGTGGATGAGCTGAAGGTGTGGATTGATACTTGGAAGTATGATGTGGTAGCGATTAGTGAGACATGGTTGCAGGAGGGATGTGATTGGCAGCTGAATATCCCTGGGTTTCGTTGTTTTAGGTGTGATAGAGTCGGAGGGGCAAGAGGAGGTGGGGTTGCATTGCTTGTCAGGGAAAATATTACAGCGGTGCCTAGGAAGGATAGATTAGAGGGCACATCCACGGAGGCTATTTGGGTGGAACTGAGGAGTAGGAAAGGAGAGGTTACACTTGTAGGGGTGTATTATAGACCACCCGGAGGGGACCGAGACCTAGAGGAGCAAATCTGTAGGGAGATAGTAGATATTTGTGATAAGCACAGGGTTGTAATTATGGAAGATTTTAATTTTCCACATATAGATTGGGAAACACATTCTGTGAAAGGACTGGATGGGTTAGAGTTTGTGAAATGTGTGCAAGATAGTTTTTTACAACAATATGTAGAGGTGCCGACCAGAGAAGGAGCAGTGTTAGATCTACTGTTGGCAAATGGGATGGGTCAAGTGACGGAGGTTAGTGTTGGCGAGCACTTCGGGTCCAGTGATCATAATACCATCAGCTTCAATGTCATTATGGAAAGAGAGAAGTCAGGGCCAAGGGTTGAGGTTTTTGATTGGGGAAAAGCTAGATTTGAGGAGATGCGAAAGGACTTGCAGGGTGTGCATTGGGACAATTTGTTTTATGGGCAGGATGTAGTAGAGAGATGGAAGTCTTTTAAAGATCAGATTTTGAGAGTGCAAAAGCTTTATGTTCCTGTTAGGTTAAAAGGAGGGGCAAAAGGTTTGAGAGAGCCGTGGTTTTCAAGGAATATTGGAAACTTGGTTCGAAGAAAAAGGGAGGCGTACATTAGATATAAGAAGCATGGAGTTAAGGAGATGTTTGAAAGATACATTGAATGTAAGAGGAATCTTAAGAGAGGAATTAGGAAAGCTAAAAGAAGGTACGAGGAAACTATGGCAAGCAGGGTGAAAACTAATCCAAAAGAGTTCTACAAATATGTTAATGGTAAAAGGAAAGCTAGAGACAAAATTGGTCCCTTAGAAAATCAGAGCAGAAAACTGTGTGTGGAGCCTAGAGAAATGGGGGAGATATTGAACAGTTTCTTTTCTTCGGTATTTACTAAGGAGAAGGATATTGGGAGATGTGAGATAAAAAAAGCAAATTGGGTAAATATGGGGAATATAGAGATTACAAAAGGTGTAGTTTTAGGGCTTTTGAAGAATATAAAGGTGGATAAGTCTCCGGAACCAGATGGGATCTTCCCCAGGACATTGAGAGAAGTGAAGGAGGAAATAGCAGAGGCTCTGGCGGTAATTTTCCAAATGTCATTAGATATGGGGATAGTGCCGGAGGATTGGCGCATTGCGCATGTGGTTCCGTTATTTAAAAAGGGTTCAAGGAGGAAGCCTGGCAACTGTCGGCCTGTAAATTTGACATCTGTGGTAGGTAAATTAATGGAGAAAATTCTTAGAGATAGTACTTATAAACATCTGGATAGACAGGGTCTGATCAGGAGCACTCAACATGGATTTGTGGGAGGAAGATCATGTTTGACCAATCTGATTGAATTTTTTGAAGAGGTGACTAGGAATGTGGTTGAGGGTAGCGCAGTGGATGTTGTCTATATGGACTTCAATAAGGCCTTCGATAAAGTACCACATGGAAGGTTAGTTAGGAAGGTGCAGTCTTTAGGTATAAATTTTGAGATAGTCAAATGGATTGAACACTGGCTGAAAGGGAGAGGCCAGAGAGTGGTAGTGGATAATTGTCTGTCAGGTTGGAGGCCGGTGACCAGTGGTGTGCCTCAAGGATCTGTATTGGGCCCATTGTTGTTCGTTATATACATTAATGATCTAGATGATGGGGTGGTGAATTGGATTAGTAAATATGCAGACGATACTAAGATAGGTGGAATAGTGGATAATGAAGAAGGTTTTCAAGGATTGCAGAGGGATTTGGGCTGCTTAGAAAAGTGGGCTGAAAAATGGCAGATGGAATTTAATGCTGATAAGTGTGAGGTGCTTCATTTTGGTAAGAAGAATCAGAATAGGACATACGTGGTAAATGGGAGAGCATTGAGGAATACAGAAGAGCAGAAAGATTTAGGAGTAACGGTACATCGTTCCCTGAAGGTAGAAACTCACGTGAATAGGGTGGTGAAGAAGGCTTTTAGTATGCTGGCCTTTATCAATCATTGCATGGAATATAGGAGTTGGGAGGTGATGTTGAGATTGTATAAGACGTTAGTGCGGCCTAATTTGGAGTTCTGTGTGCAGTTCTGGTCGCCTAATTATAGGAAGGATATAAACAGAGTGGAGAGAGTGCAGAGAAGGTTGACCAGAATGTTACCTGGGTTTAAGCATCTAGAGTATAGGGAGAGATTGGACAGATTAGGTCTTTATTCTTTGGAGCGTAGAAGGTTGAGAGGGGATTTGATAGAAGTATTTAAGATTATGAAAGGGATAGACAGAGTGGATGTGGATAGACTATTTCCGTTAAGAGGAGGAAAGATTAAAACAAGAGGACATGAGTTAAGAATTAAGGGGCAGAGGTTTAGAGGTAACATGAGGGGGAACTTCTTTACTCAGAGAGTGGTAGCCGTGTGGAATGATCTTCCGGGAGAAATAGTGGCGGCGGAGTCAATTGTATTATTTAAGAACAGGTTGGACAGGTATATGGATGAGAAGAAGATGGAGGGTTATGGGCATTGTGCAGGGAGGTGGGACTAGAAAGGGGTGTTTGGTTCGGTGCGGACTAGTAGGGCCTAATGGCCTGTTTCCGTGCTGTTATTGTTATGTTATTATGTTAATTTAAATTAAGCAGATCAACAAGGCAGGGATGTCCACTATCTCCCTCACTGTTCGCGTTAGCTATAGAACCACTGGCAGAGCTGATAAGAACAGAAAATAAAATAAGACGGATAAAAATAAAAGACAAGGAATATAAAATCAGTCTATTTGCAGATGACGTCATAGTATACTTAACAGAACCAGAATTATCAATGAAAGAATTACATAAGAAATTGAAGGAATATGGAGAAGTGTCGGGGTACAAGATCAACGCAAATAAAAGTGAAGCGATGCCAATGAATAATGCGGATTTCACAAAGTTTAAGAAAGAATCACTATTTAGATGGCAAACACAAGGAATTTTATACCTAGGTATACAACTAGATAATAATCTAGGCCATCTATACAAACTAAATTATCAGCCATTAATGAAAAAATTACAAAGCGACTTAGAGCATTGGAAAGACTTACCATTAACACTGATAGGAAGGGTAAACCGTATTAAAATGAAAATATTCCTAAGGATACAATACCTATTTCAATCATTACCAATTCACCTAACAGAGAAGTTCTTCAAGGAGCTAAAGAAAATAATAAGGAAATTCTTATAGAAAGGGGGGAAACCAAGGATACTGCTAGATAAATTAACAGAATGATACAAACAAGGGGGCTTACAGCTACCAAACTTTAAGAATTATTATAGAGCAGCACAATTAAGATACCGATCAGATTTTTATCAAACAAGGGAAAAACCAGATTGGACCAGATTAGAGGTAGATAAAATAGGGGAGAAGGTACCTGAACATATACTATATAAGTGGGATGAAAAGTTGGTGCAACATAGGAATTCACCAGTACTGCACCATCTGCTCAACATTTGGAAGAAGATTCACATAGAAAGGAATAAAACAAATTATCAACTACCAAAATTAATATTGACACAAAATCAACTGATCCCTTTCACAATAGATAACCTTTCCTTTAGAGCAGGGGTGTCAAACTCAAATTCACAGAGGGCCAAAATTAAAAACTTGGTCTAAGTCGTGGGCCAAACTAAATATTTATTGAAAATTTTCAACAACATCTGCATGTTTTCCCTTCTTTCAGCATATGTAATGTTAAACTTTTTCTTATTAAAATAAATGTTTAATAATAGTTTTGGTTAAACTCTTTCCAGAAGAAGCATTAACAAATGAGAAATAAAATATTCAATAAATAATATTTCTCTATAGCCTTTAAGCTCCTTTTAAATGCATTTTTTTCACAAGCCAACAAGTCAAAAAAATAACAACTTGCTTCAATGACAAACAGGTTTGTCTTTTAAAATGATGAACATAGAGTTTGCCTCCCACCTGTCTTGAAAGGTCCTGTTTTCTGTCTTTCGTTTGGCCAATTTTCGTAAGGGGTTTATTACATGTGAGTTCGGCGACAGGTCGCAGATGCCTAATGAAAGTAAAGAGAGGAGGTGGTGGCGATTAGCGGGCTGACGCCAATACATTTGCAAAGCATTCTGGGATTTGTAGTATTAGCTGTGCATGCGCTATACTGGCGCGGCGGCCAGCGGGCCAGCTCTAATACATATTTGATATGATCTTGCGGGCCAAATATAATTATATCACAGGCCAAATTTGGCCCGCGGGCCTGAGTTTGACATGTGTGCTTTCAAGAATGGGAGAGAAAAGGGATGAAAAGAATAGAAAATTGTTTTTCGGGAAATAAATTATTATCTTTTGAACAAATGAAGGACAAATATGGTATAACTCACGGTACAATGTTTGCCTACCACCAGCTGAAAACCTACTTGAAAGACAAATTGGGAAGCAGTCTGAGGTTACCAGAAGGAAGCAATTTTGAATATGTGGTTACAGACACAATGATAATTAAAAGATTTATAACAAACATGTACATCAAGCTGCAAGAGAAAGAGATTGATGAAATAAGCTGTAAACCCAAACAAAAGTGGGAACGAGATCTAAACATAAAGATAAAAAATGAAAAATGGGAAAAGCTATGCTCTGGAGCTATGAGAAATACAATAAACACGAGGTTACACATGATGCAATATAATTGGTTACGCAGGCTATACATCATGCCCCAAAAGTTAAATAAATGGGACCCAACAGTATCAGACAGATGTTTTTGCTGTAAGAAGGAAACGGGAACAACAGTACATGCAATTTGGGCATGTGAGAAAGTGGAAAAGTTTTGGGAAGATCAAAATTAGGTATTAAATAAAATCACAAAAAGCAACATACCAAGAAATCCAGAGATCTTTCTTCCAAGTAATATAAGAAGTAAAGAACTAGGCCTCAATTTGGATGAAGCACAAAAAAGATTTATTATGATAGCCTTAGCTGTAGCAAAAAAATGTATAATGTCAACCTGGAAATTAGAAGAGAGCCTGAGAGTACAGCAATGGTACATAGAAATGAATAAAAAATTGGAAAAAATAACATATAATTTAAGAAATAACATCACAGTATTCAAACAAATTTGGGAACCATACATGGGACACAATAGAGAGGGCCTACTGCGGACCTCCACCCCCTAAAATGATAGAATGAGTAGAAGACAAAATGAACTGACCCAGTGTGTAAAAGTAGACGACACAATTTTCTTGTTTATTTTCATTGTGCAATGACATTGTTTAATGGGTTTATTGTAATGTATATGTTGAACATTTAGTGGGTAGGGAGTGGAGTGGGAAGGAGGGAGGGAAGGGAGGAGGGGAAAAGGGGAGAAAATGACACTATATTCAAGAGGGAAATGTTTGTGTGTATTTTGGTTAATATGGTTCATAGTGTGAAAAATTTAAAAATGAAAAAATTACATATGTTTTGCATGATCATTTTTTTGTTAACAAGTGGTCATTATATTTGGAATATATGCATTTAGATGTACCTTGATTTATTTTATTATTATTTTTTCTTTATATATTTCTAGCTGGCTGAAGGGGGGGTGGGGTTTCTTTTCTTTTTTTTAAATTTTTTTTATTATTAATATTTTATATATAACTCTTGTTGTGGATTGTATTTTGTATGATTACAAATAATTTTTCAAGTAAATAACGTTTTTTTTTAAAGTACCCTTGCATTATTTGTTCCTGTTTTCATCAGAAGGAAATGTTTTTACGTACCACATAAATCACACAACCCCGGCAGGGTTTTGATGCACAATAAGATTGCAGCAGATAAATGTTTCCTCGGCACACCAAGGGCCAGACACACTGGGCACAGTTTTGGAAGGACAGTGAAAAACTGGGTTTTGTATGAGGTCCCCAGTTGTTATTCACCCATATTGTGCAATATGTATGAAAGTACATGTGGAATTCCTGTCATTTGCCATTGAAGGCATTCACACACTGGTTACACATCATTTACACACTGCAATGCACACACATCAGGTACACATAATTGTCTAATTAAATAGAGATTTATGTTCACTGGTGATTTATACCTACCCATTCGAACACCAACTGTTTCACAAGCCAATCCACAAAACCCTCATCCATACTGCTTCGCCAGTTATATACACAGTTACACCGGAACAACAAATAGAGGCTTCATATGATGCTCATATTCAAACATCCCCATTTTCCAGTATAGAACTGGAATAGAACGCTCCCCAAACTATCTTTGAAATCTTTTGGCTTGAAAAATTGCCCAGAATAATGCTGGTGAGCACACTTCGATTTATCCTTCTCTGTTATAATGGTTATAGTCAGGGGTGCAGTGCTCATTTTTAGGTGCCATACCTCACCAAAAACGGCAACAAGAAGGTGCCAGAGCTGCCCCATGAGGTCCTGAAGTGATGCTCCGGTGAGCTCTGGCAGCACTGTACCCCTGGTTGCAGTACAACTGAATGGATTAACAACAAACTCAAGAAGGCAGCCAATATCCCAAAGGGTCCCCACCCTGGTTGCAATCTCCTTTCTCCTTCAGGCAGAAGATACGAAGCCTGAAGTCCACCACCTCAGGGTTCATAAACAGTCCCCCCCCACCCCACCCTCATCAGCTATCAGGTCCCTGAACCATAACTACACTGGGACCATCAAAAGATATGCCTGCACGATTGAAATGTCATTTCTTTCATGCACTGTAGAGCGTGTCAAAAGAACCAAAGACTTGTTGATCCAAACCAAGGCTTTTATTAACTAAAAGACTGGAGCATATCACAAGTAGGTCGACCAGTCCAGAATGACCTGGTCTGGCAATCCTTTAAGACCTGCCAGTAGGTGTGGCTACACACTCAGCCAATCACAGTCATCCTACACGACCATCTGTACATATGTACATACACACATTGGTGATAGAATCTGTACTATCACATGTATTAACTGCAGCTATGAATATTAATATATCTTTTTATATTTATTATCTCTTCTGTCTTGATATTTTGTGATAGTTTCATAACATTATTGTATCCTGTGTGGCTGAAACGAGTAAGGACTTTACTGTATCTGTACAGTGTACTTATCTGACAATAATCTCTCATTATCAACAGTAGAAGTAGCAATGGCAGAGAGTCTACCATGTTGCTGCGGGACTCGAGTCGTGTAGTTCAAATGAGGTTTCTACTGCAATTTGTTCATTTTATCATTACTCAGACTTGTTATTTTTAAAACCCAGGTTATTCATCTGAATTTAAGTTGTCACAGTGTGATTTGAACTGATGTCCATGGATTGTTAGACTAGGATTCTGAGTTACTAGTCCAGTTAATTAATAAAGGAACCATTGCCAAGTCATAAAAATAGAAGGGACCAATGCAAGGATAAGGATTTCTACAATGGGCCTGTGTTTGAAGCTTGAAGCATGTGAATTCAACTGCTCTGCAATTCTGTTTTGTACAAATTTGCTCCTCTATGGAAAATGTCTGTATTTTTCAGAGCAACTTTTATGGACATAAAGCACTGATTGAGTCTCTACGTCTGTCATAGTTTATGCATTTCTGTGTCTGTATGTGTGTGCTTGTGTCTATGTACTTGTGTGTAATAGAACATTAGAACCTCTTGTGTATTTTCTAAGTTTGATGCTGGAACAGGAATGGTGTTTGCTACTTGTCCTTCAAAGATGGAGGCACTGAGAAGTAGCTTGAAACAGAAGAGCCCATGAACAGGCCTTTCAGCCCACCATGCCTATCCCAACCATGATGCCATCAACAAAACTGATCTACCTGTATATGGTGTGTATTCCTTTATTCCCAACCTGCTCATGTTCCTGACTAACTGCCTCTTAAAGACCGCTATCATATCAGCTTCTACGACCTTCTGTGGCTGCCTGTATTTGCTTAAAAAAACTTGCCTTGCTCATCACTGGCTCTCTGCTCAGCTCTGGATCGCCTCAAAAACAGCAATTCATACATAAGGCTGCTCTTCATCGACTAAAGCTTGGCCTTCAATACCATTATTCCTTCAGTGCTGGTCAAGAAGCTACAAACTCTAGGCCTCTGTACTCTCCTCTGCAACTGGATCCTTGACTTTTTCTCATCTGAAGACCACAGTCAGTACAAATTTGAAACAATATCTCCTCCTCACTGATTATCAACACAGGATATGTGCTTAGCCCACTGCTCTACTTGTTATGACTGTGTGACCAGGCCCAATTCCAATGCTATCTACAAGTTTGCCGATAACATCACAGTTGTTGACAGAATCACAAACAGCGATAAAGAAATGTACAGGAGGGGGATAGATCAGCTCGTTGAATGATGTAACGACAACAACCTTGCGCTCAACGTCAGCAAAACCAAGGAGGTGATTGTGGAAGTCAGGGGAACATGGCCCAGTCCTCATCAAGGGTTCAGTAGTGGAGAGGGTCAAGAACTTCAAATTCCTGGGTGTCCACATCTCTGACGATCTGTCCTGGAGCCTCCATGTTAATGCAATCAGAAAGAAGGCTCGCCAGTGGGTATACTTTGTGAGGTGTCTGAGGAGATTCGTTGACTTCAAAGACACTCGTAAACTTCTACATGTGGACCATGGAGAGCATTCTGCCTGGTAGCATCACTGCCTGGTATGGAGGCACCAACACTGAAGACACAAATAAACTCCAAGGGATTGCTAACTTGGCCTGCGACATCACAGGCTCAAGACGTCACTCCATCAAGGACATCTACATGAGGCAGTGTCTTAAAAAAGCAGCCTCTATCCTCAAAGACTCCCACTACCCAGGCCATGACTTCTTCACTCTGCTACCATTGGAGGAAAGGTACAGGAGGCTAAAGATGAGTACTCAATGGCACAAGGACAGTTTCTTCCCACTGCTATCAGATTCCTGAATGATCAATGAAACAAGGACACTGTCTTGCTTTTTGTACACTATTATTTTATTTTTTTTATAGTAATGTTTTAAGATGGTTCATAATATGAATGTTTGCTCAATGATACTGCTGCAAAACACTGAATTTCATGACTTGTTCATGACAATAAATCCTGAGTCTGATTCTCCTTTATTAAACTTTCCCCCCTCTCACTTTAAACCTATGCCCTCTAGTGTTTGACATTTCCACCCTGTGTAAAGATTCTGCCAATCTATCCTAAATAAGCCTCATAATTTTATATTTTATAATTCAAATTATCCCTCAGTCTTCGATGGTCCAGATATAACAATTCAAGTTTTTCCAATCTCTCCTTTACACCAAGCTCAGAGACTAATTTAAGGACTTTTGCTTTGCACATTATTTATTACTGAATTTTTTTTCTCTGTACAGTTTTGCATCATTAGATTCTTTACATTTTTTTGTTTATATTTCTCTCTTTTGTATTCATATCTTTTCTTGAGTACAGTTTATTGCACTGCCAATAAGTAGAAATTCTTCCTGGCTCACAGGAAAAAGAATCTCAGGGTTGTATGTAATGTCATGTATGTACTTTGACAATAAACTTGAATTCTGAACTTTAGTTAATATTCTCTAATCTAATGAGCATCCTACAAATTTCTTCTCCACCCTCTCCAAAGCCTCCACATTTTTATTATTGTCTGATAAATGGAACTTCACACAATAATTAAAATATGCCCTAAACTAAAGTTTAGTATACTCAATACCCCATCTGATGGCAGCAAGCATGCTGTCTGCCTTATTTACCACCCTATTCACTTAAGTTGTCACTTGCAGGGAACTTGGCCAAAGTTCCATTTACTGTACATTTTCCTCTTGTATTTCATCTCCCAAAATACAACCCCTCACACTTGTCCAGATTAAATTCCATTTCCCATTTCTCTGCCCACATTTGCAACTAATCCATATCCAGCCATATCCTTTGACAATATTCCTCACCATCCACAACTCCATAAATTTTTGTTCACTTTCAAACTTACAGCCCACTAACATTTTAATCCAAATCATTCATATACACAGCACCAGTGACACATGTTTGAATCCATTGCTGATGTAAGGAGTTTGTCCATTCTCCCCATGTCTGTGTGGATTTCCTCTGCTTGCTCTGATTTCCTCCCAACCTTTAAAACATACAGGGATTCTAGGTTAATTAGGTTATTTTGGTGACACGGCCTCATGGGCCAAAAGGACCTTAACCATGTTGTATGTCTAATTTTTTTAAAAATATATATTTGAACCAAGACAATTATGTAGCCATCTTACAAACACAACATGGATCATGTATGATTTCAAGACCAGCCTATCATGAGGGACCCTGTCATATACTTTACTAAGTCAATGTAAACAACAACACTAATCCACTCTCATCAATCATCTGCATCACCTGAAAAAAACTGACTCAGTTTTGTGAGACAAATCCAATGTATGAGACAGGATCTCCCCCACACAAAGCAGATGGCATAACATTGATTTTTCCGGTTTCTGCTAACCTACTCTCCTTTTACCCCTTCCCCCCTTCCCAGTTCTTCTCCCTCCCTTCCCTCTCTATTCAGTCAGCCATCCTCCTCCCCATTGATCACTGCTGTTCCTTCCCTTCCTTCTCCACCTATCACCTCCTGCCTTGTGACCACCCCTCCTCCCCTACTCTTTTGTTCAGATGCCTACCAACATTTTCCCATGCCTTGATGAAGGGCTCAAGCCCTAAACATCAGTTATGCATTTTTATCTTTGCTACATAAAGGACACTGCTTGATCTGTTGAGTTTCTCCAAAATTGGGTTTTTACTGAATATCCTTGACCATGCTATTTTAAATGGAATTAATTCCTGTTCCTAAGGATCTTCTCTAATACTTTCCCTTTTTATAGGTAGTTGTCTCACTGGCCAATAATTCTTTGGATTGACTCTATTGTCCTTATAAACAAAAGATCAACATTGGCTTGATGAAATTTTGTAGCTTACTTGCTAAGAGTCAACATCAATTTGTATTTATGCAGTATTTTTAAGGTAATAAAATATTTCACATGATTGATATGAAACAAAATTTGATTTGAATTGTGAAAGGAGATATTTGTCCAATGACCAATAACCAAAGCCCAAAAGCTAGGCTTCACGGAATTGAAGACAAGAGCAGAAATATGTTACAATTGTCCACTCCAAGCCTGCTCCACTATTCAATTTGATATTGGCTGATCAACCAAATTCTGAGCCGATTCCTGTCTCTTCTCCATATCCATTGCTCTCTTTGGCTGTTAAAACAACATGCGACTCCTTCTTGAATGTACTTAATCAATTGGCCGGTGGTAGATAATTCTACAAATTCACCACTCTTTGGGTGAAGAGTTTTAGCCTCAGTGTCTATCCCATATTGTTGGACTATGACACCCCTCCACCACCCCCACCCCCCCCCCCACCTCAGTCCGGACTTCCCAGTCATTGGAGACGTCCTTTCTGCTTCTCGCCTGTCCATTCCATCAGGAGTTTGTCAGTGTCAATAAGGTCCCCTCAATTTCGACCATTCTCAGGCAAGCGTACGGCCAATCATCCTCTCCTCTCTTAGTACATCAGTACTGCCACTCCAGGGTAAACCAGGAATTAGAAATAGGTCAGACCAGGTGAGAACGATAGGTTTCCTTCCCCAAAGAAGAGTAGTAATGCCCTTTGTTTTAGGGCCATTTCACAGAAAATTGCAGATTTTTGTGTTGGGATTTTTTTTTAAAAACAAAGGATAATTCTAATCGCGATAAGATTAGAATTCACTCTTTGGATTATTGATGCGATAATAAGACCATTTATCATATTTCCAAAATGTTCCCCTGTTCGTGCTCAATTTAGAACTTCTCCAGTTCAGGAGAAGGTCTTGCATATCGCTTCACATCGCTTGCTATTCATGGAATCCAATTTCGATCGGAAATGCTGATATTGTTCATTAACACTAAAATCCTGTTCCTGTGTGCGTGTTTATTTCCAGCTCTCTTCGCGGTGTTCACTCTTTAAAAATGTCCATTTAATTTTGATAATAAAAGACAGGAAATGCTGCGAGCAGTCGGCAGGTCAGGGAAAAGTTCGCCCGGTGGAGAGAGTTCGTGTTCCGTCTCGACTGAATCGGCTCACTTTTTCATCCTGTCACCCTTCCGAGTGGAGAACGAATTCCGTCCCCTTGTATAGAAATATCCCAGCGGTAAAGACGCCAGAAATCGGATACAGTGACGACAGTTTTGTTTCAGTGAAGCTTGACTCTCTCTCACTGTCCGACATTTCTCTGCATTTCATTGGAACTGCGGATCATCCATCTCCTGTTGTTAACTCTCGCCTGATCCCCCATCTCTTCAGTTGTCTCACCCTTTGTCTGCAGCTCTTTTTCAGTCTTTAGACTTTTTTTTCCAGCTTTGGTGATTACCTATAATTCTATAACTCACTAACCACCCAAGCCTCTCATATTAATGAAACGACATTTATTTATTTATTTGTATGGACGAGATACTTTTCCTGCGTGTGTTTTGTCCGTTTGTGTGTTAAGTCTGGTTGTGTGTCTGCGTGTTTTGCATCGAGGACCGGAAAATGCGGTTTCGTCGGGTTGTAGTAGTGTAATCAGATGATAATAAACTTGACTTGATACAACTCCAGCTTTGCTCAAGTCTTTTTCAGGTGACCCTCTGTAATGGAGCGAAAGAGAGGTGGTGATACACTGTTTCGTCAGGTTGTACTTGTGTAATCAGATGACAATAAACTGAGTTGACTGTATCTCTGTAACTAACTCTCTCTCTCCATCGCCACCTCTGTCTCCCTCATTCTCAGACCAATCTTTCCCAGCCTCCCTCTGTGCTTGCCCCACTTTTCGTGATTCTCTCCACGCTCCTTCCACCACTCTCTCAGGTCCCCCACCCCCTCAGTTCCCAGGTCCCCATATTTTATTTCTCTCCTGGATCGGAATTGACTCGATGTCCATCAAAAGCCTAATTTGGGAAATTGAATACCAGGCCAAATCTGCCTCAGCTTGAAACTGAAGGTAAAACGGTCTCGAGGGAAACAATGGGGACAGGAGCAGGGAGATCAGCCAGATCTGGGCAACATGTTTTCCATTTACATCACATGAGTAAACTGTAATGGTGAAAACATGTTAATTAACTTCAGAAACTTCGCGGATGTGACCTTTATCGTCCGTAGGCTCCAGTGTGGTAATCAGAATCCACCAGAAGATTGCAAGATGTGTCCCGATTTTTAGACTCCGGAATATAAATATTTTCATCAATCAGTGGAGCCTCCCACGCAGAACTCTCTGTCCATGCGGGACTGTTCCACAACTTTAACCCTACAAACACGCAGGGGGCATCCAAAGAACTAAACCCGAGCCGACCAGCGGGGGTGATGAACACCGATGTGCCCACGGGCAGAGTGTTTGCAGAGATCGCTGATAAAATCAGATGGTGGAAAAACAAAATTTAACTTTCAAGACGTCGGTTCGGAAATATTAGATTGAAAAGGAAGACGGGACCTGCCATATCTAGACAACAACATGAAAGATTTTGTATTCAAATTTTATGTTGTGGGTTTCTGTGAGGGGCGCTGGACAAAGTGGCGACTTTCTGTCTGCCTTGTGGTCGACAAAAGGCAGAGAATTTCATGTGTGTTACATGACCATAATGGAACCTTTACCTTCTTTAATTCATGCAAAACTATAGGGCGTCGCCAAACGGTGCGAATGGGAATTGCTGCCTTGCGTCGCATACTTGAATGGGCTTGTTTTTAAAAGTTAGCCAGCTTTTAATGAAACGAATATCTTTTGACGTGAGATCAGAAACATTTAAAGGCGATCCTCACCAAAACTCCCCCCACCCCACCCCATCACCCGAACACCCCCCGCCCGCCATGTCCCATCGTTCCAGGAGGTGGCGCAGAAAGTGCGCAGAAACAAGGAAGGGTCCGCAAAGAAGCCATCAGTTGGTGACAAAAGTCTCGTAAATCTTACCGGTAAACAGCAATCGGTAATTGGCGAAGAAAAGACTGTTTATTTCATGCATTAATGATCTGAACTTAACGCAGGTTGAATTTGAACCCGACCTCCCATCAACCCAAAGAGCAAAGTGATTTTTTCTTTTTTTTTCATTTCTTGCCTTTAACTGAGACTGCGAATAATAATTTCCTTTCACCGTGAACTGGGGGAAATCCTCGAGATCGCGTTTTATTCACACATTTTACCCATTTTGTTTCAAAACACCAGTCGTAGGATGTCGGTAATACCCGTCGCTAAGTCGGCTGAACTCTTTAAATTAATCAGACATGGATTTGTAAACTGTTCTGTCACAGAGAGAAAAAACATCTGCACCCCAATCCTTGGGGTGAACAATGGGAAGGTGAATTTCGGATCGAAAGGAACCTTGCACCTATTAACACGTGTATCTCTATCTGCGCCTGTTTCCGTGCAAGTGTCTGCATTTGTGTACTTTGTATAACACCTCCGGCCTGTGAGAACGTGACTGACTACCGAGTGGACAATTTTCAACAGTCTTCGCTAGAACGTGTGTGTGTGTGTGTCTGTCTGTCTGTGGGATCTGTGTGTGTGTCTTCGTCTGTCTGTGGGATGTGTGTAAGTGTGAGAGCGTGTGTGTGTGTTCGACTGTCTGGGTGCGTGTGTTTGCACCTTTTGAATGTAGTGTTCGGGATGAGGCGCCGGTGTGATCTCCCAGTGTGTCTGTATTTGTATTTGCGAAGGCGAGAAACTGTTAGTCTTTGCTTGTCCCGCATGTGTGTTTCTGTCCCTGTAATCAATGTCATTTTGTTACCTTGTTCGAATTCCAATCTTTCCTTGGTATCCACAGTCCTCTTTGTTGTGAAACACAAAAGTCTGCAGATTCTGTGGTTGTAGTTTAAAACACATCAGGAACTCAGCAGGTCTCGCAACGTCCATAGGAGGTAAAGATAGAGAACGACGTTTTTTTTTCATCTTTACCTCCAATGGACACTGGAGACGTGCTGAGTTTCTCTGTGTGTTTACTTAATCCTCTTTCTATTCTCATGTTTCGTTCGTCCAAGAAGACACGGCTAAAAGTACCCGTAAAGGATAGTTTAACTCTATTAGCATTTCGCTCTCTCCTGTTTATTAAAATGTTTAAGAGCATGAATTTTTCAAGATTTGATAGAAAATCAGGAGTTGTAACTTAACCTAAGTAAAACCGATTAAAATTATTCTGCAATTTGCTGGTCGATGGTTTATAATTGACAATTCCCTTGCATGCACTAATTTCCTTGGCCAAGTCCCTGTTCCAGGTGATGAGATGTGTTGAAACGTTTCAGTGCAATTTATTTCCCACGAAGCATTTTGACACAACAGACAGTTTCAGAACGAAAATCCATCGATAACATGATCAAACCGCTTCTTTCTAAACCTTTGAGACGCCTGACCACCAGATCCACGGGGTCCTTGAATTAATTTTAAAGTACTGGCCCAACATACCTTTCCAAGTAGGCCAAATCCCCATGGTTTGCTGTCCCCCAGAATACTCGAACAAGAGATGCACATTCGAATCGAAAGAAAAAGCGAATAAACATTTTTTGTTGATAGATATGTGGGAACAGCTAATCGACATAAATCACGTCGAAGGTATGTTCTCAATGTTTTAAGAGGTAATAATATACATAGATACACATGAGGGAGGAATCGAATTGCACTATAAACCAACAGATTAAACCACTGGAGTCCCTGAAAGTAAGCAATTTTCCAGACAAAGAATCCCCAATAAATTCTAAATTTGAATCCAGCAAAATCAACGAACGGGAAACCAAGTGTAGATTTCAAGAGATCACGCCCATCAAAAAAAAGCGTCTTTATTATCTGTTTGTTATCATATGCAGGAGACAAAAAAGGACACACAGAGTATATAGAATGTGCTAACGGAGGAAAGATCGAGTATCTGTTTATGTCCCTTCACAGAGGTCTCAGATGGCGGTTTCCTTTCGTTAATCTGCGCTCTCAATCTTTATCAACGCCCTTTGAAAACATTGAAGTCTTACTTTAATGTGGCGGATCCTTTAATACATGCAATTTCAAACGTTTAAAGCCAATCACGGTATAAAAAAGACAAAACAAATAAGTTCAGCAACAGACCCCCGAAATCCGCAGGCAAGTACCATCCAAAAACTGCACATGCGCGCGCACACCCCCTTCTCCCACACCCCCCCCTTACAATCACACACACACTCCCACAATCACACACGCATACACACACCCTCACACTCGCACGCGCACACACATCACCAGGGGGAAAAACACTTCAAAATGTTTATTGAAAGTTGTAAGAGAATTCACTTTTCTGAATTGTTGATGGAATACCCAAATAACCAAGACAGTTTGAGATACATTTTTTTTATTTAAGCCGCTCTGCATGAGCCGGGTGGAAGAGTCATTCCACCTGGAGGCGAACAAACCTGAGGTGACTAAGCGACACTCGGTATATACCCTGCTAGCACAGGAGTTCAGATTTATTTTAAATTCCTTTAAATCTGCCGTATTGTACAGTACATAACGCCGTTATTGTTTAACAGGTAACACTGGAATAGCATTGAAATAAGGGATGGCACGTTTTAAAACCGGTTCCACTAAAGCTGACTGAATAGACCTCTATGATAAAAACACAATTAGAAACTCATCCATTCTCTGGCACACACTTCCCAACGCGCTATATATTTAATTTACAATATTTTGTGATGTCTGTGTGTAAAACGAAACAAGAAAACCATTAAAATGCACGGAATTAAACTCTAATATATGTACACGCGAATTTACAAGTGGTGAATAAATTAATACCGATTTTGAATATTCTGCCATCCGTAGCATATTTACAAAAAAAACGAATTAATTACATAAATAGAGAAGATTCTTTTTTTCTCGTGTGAAGGTACATTTTTCGTGTTACTTTTCGCGAAGTGGTCTTTCCTTTATCCCAGTTTACCACAGTCAACAGTGAGCTTTTCACAGCTCTCTCCCTCTGGGGTGGCAGTTCGTACAGTCTGGTCTCCACTAGACCTCACATTCCGCTCGGTCCGTTGCAGAAGTGTTTGCACAAGGGTTAATTTTTGCATATGGTATGAGCGCCCATGTCCTGGATGACACAGGGCTCATTTGGGAGAATCCCTAGCCGGAGACGTCTCCAGGTTGTTATCGAGACCGCTGACTAATCTCTGGATGTTCTGGAGTTCGTTGAGGGCATCTTTGGCGGACGGTTTCGGGGACGGGGCACTGCCCGCAGTCCTTAAACTGCCGCCGTTGCTCTTATGGTTCAGTTCCGAGGCGAGGTTGGCGGAGGCAGGGCTGGAGTTTCGGCTGCACAATTTGGTGTCGGATCCACCCAGAGCGGAAGGCATGGCGGTGGTGAGGAGGTTGGTGCTGGCCGGGATGGACACCGGAATGGGGTAAGGGTTGAAACGAAGCCGGGGTCGCCCGCCACTCAGGAATGGATGCCGGTGGAGGGAGGATGGCGCTCCGGAGCTGTTGGGCAACGCGGCGGCTGCGGCGGCCGCCGCCATGTAGGTGTATGGATAAGGGAAAAGCCCTCCGAACGTGGTCATTGGGATCCCCTGTATCATAAAACAAAGAGACAGAGAGAGAAGTGGACTTGGTGAGTGTCATCATGTCATCAACAAAATGCAAGCTCTCCCCGGGCTGATGGAATAAGGAAAGCCCGGCCAGAATCTCCCCAAAGATCAAAGGACGTAGGGAGGCGCCGAGCTGGGATTCAGACCCTCTAATGAAGGGCCCAATAAGCTCCAGGCCTGAATGGGTCTTTTCTGACTCCCCTGTTCCTAAAGGTAGGGCCAAGGGCGCGATAAAGGGCAAGTAAACTGGATTTTGTTTTAAAGGAGAATTTTGGATTCTAAATCTAGAGCCCTATGCAGGGCTTGCAACACTGGGGACACATGCACGTCAAATTGACCTTCTTCAACAGTTAAGAAGCAGAAGTCTTTGTGAGACTAAATTGGCCTTTCTTTTTATCTTGCAGGTGCAGGATTCTGCTCCGGGTTGGTCGTGTCTAAATTTGTTTATCTCCGTTTCCTCCTTCCAGACTTGCAGATTAATATCAATAAGAATCAAAACATTTGAAAGTAAACCCCATAAATTAAATAGGAGTTGGTCTTTTCAACATGGGGGCTGAAGCTTAACGTTTAGAAAAATAAAACACGATTGTGCATCTTCCAAGCATAAGCTTGGACAGAGGTTTGCTGTGGGTGCATACAGATGACCACAAAACAAATCAATGTCTTTTTTTTCTTCCAGGCCTGTTAAAGCCCAGTATTCTTCTGGATCCAGCTTAAATGAACAAAATTCAACCTGACTGTCAAAAGACTTGTTTGCAACCAAAAAAAGATCAACTTGTGCCATTATAACAGTGACTAAGGTTGGTGTCAAATAGTTTGAATAAAAAATTGAGTGCTGGTTAATCATACGTTTTAAGAACATGTTTATGTCTCTCAGTACTATCACCAAAATACCCATTCAATGTATTATATTTAAACTACTCCAGCATACATCTAATGAATAATCAATCTATTAGATTCGTTGATACTTCCATTTTGCTTTAAAGCGGAATTCATTTGAAGTTTAAGTTTCCACTGTCAGGTGGCAAATTGCTTCCGAAATATATCCCAGCTGAGAGGGGACATTGCTCTAGTGGTGAAACAAAGCAACATAGTACTGCGGATGAAAAGAGTTGTCATGTCATTGCAGGCATCTGTGCCCCAACCATCCTGTTTCTAAACCATGGAGAGGGGTTTGTAGTGACTGATTGAAAACCTCACAGGATATGACTTGTCACTCTATCAACCACCGAGTTGTTTCATGATTAGTTATTGTACAGCCAACAAAGACTTGGGAACATGTGAAAAAGTAGGGGTGCTATTAATATATTTCTCCATATTCCTCAAACCCAGTAAACTACTGGCAGTAAGAAAATAAATGTCTGGATTGTGGGCAAACCCTTAAGGTTATTTGGAATAAATGCCCTCCCCCACCACCACTTCTTATCACTGGGAGTAAGGAGCTACATCCTCAACTGTATCTGGTTCTTCCTTCAGATGATAAATATTGCGTTCGCTTCACAGCTCTCATTGTATTGGTCAAAGACGATGAACACTATTCTCCGACGGGTAAAACAAAGCTGACCATAGCCGCAGCAATAATTTCTATATTCAGAATCATAAACGAGGAATTAACAGCAAACGGCCGCAGAAATAAATCAGCTTTGTGTCCTTTTCTATTCCCCCACTAACTTGTTACTGGGTTTTTCTAACGCCTCTTGTTGTAAGGCGACCCCTCGGATCCAGCTCATTTTTCTCACCCGGCCCATCGGTCTCTTCCTCTAAACTCTCCGCTTCAAGGAGACTTTTCTCTCCGCTGTCCCGACACGACCCCCCGACTGAGAGAATGGGCGAGAGGGAGAGTGTAGTGGGAGAGGGCCTGTGCTCACATCCCAAAACAAAATCTGTTTTCAGTCTCCAGGAATGAACCTGGAGTTATAGTAAACTTCCAACCACTCTTTTTAAACAAAAATAAATTCGAGAGGACATTGCTTTGAAGGAGAAGCGATCGGATCAATAGAACTACCGCCAACCCCGCTCGCCCTTCATTAGACAGGCTCCTTACCTGAGACGCCAGGACGTGTTGAGAGAGATGGAAAGGGAAGTGAGGAGCTGCTCCGGCCTGAGCTGAGGATAGAGTGGCGTTGTCTAAGTTGCCAGCTCCGGACACCGAAGCCAATAAATGTCCCATTCCGGTGGCCATAGCCGAGAAAGCTCCCGGAGCGACCGCAAACTGCCCGGGGTGGATAAAGAGAGGCTGTCCGACGTTTAAAGGGTTAAAAAATTGCTGGCTGTGCAACCCCGAGAAAGCCAAGCTTTGCATCTGTCCGGCGTTAAGGTGGGAAGGTCCGTCAGTCTGGATGATGAGCGGCGAATAGCTGTCTTTGCTCAAACATTCGCCGTCTGCCTTGGTTTCGCTCTTCCTTCTCCCGTCGCCTTTCTCCTTCTCAGACAGCCTGTGGCCGAAGCACGTGTCATTGTCCCTGCGCGTCTCCACCGACTCCCTTTTCTCACTGACGGTGCTCTGCTTCGACCGATGAGAGGAGTCTGCAGCAGCTTCCCCCGCCGGCGGGGAGCATGCCCTGGAGACCGCCACTCGTGGGCTGCAGGCGACTGCTCTGGGAAGCTCCTCGTGTCTCTCCAGGTCCGGCTCACTCTCCACACCTGCATTGTCCTCTGAAGTCACCGAGAGAGAGAAAAACGAGACAAATCGTTACACTCAAGAAACAGAACTGCGAGATCGGCAATAATCAAGGCATTTTCATACTTCTGTTATCTTTTAGATGTCAAGGCTAAATAAGGTTCGATTGGAAAAAGGAGGAAATAAACAGACCAATGTTCTGCATATTTCCCGTGATAATTCTCATGGCGATACATGCTATTTTATTAAATAGCAACACAAAAATCAGTTCCATCCTTATTTCTTCACCCCTTGTTAAATCTCTACTTAATGGTCAATGACCAAGACAGGGCTATCAGCAGACTTTAGCTTCCAAGAACCAGGCCAGCCACGTCGGTGCAATGTGATTTTACTGAACAAATAATTTTCTGCTTTATTTATTATATCAGCTGCATCATTCAGAGATGTCAGAAATAAAGTGGAGACAGGTGAACATTGAATTCAATCTGCACAGGGGGAAACGAGATTTGAAACCAAAATCCCAAAGATCGATTTCCCTCAGGATTATCCATGTTTACACTTGTCAGTTTGTTACTGGGGAAGAATTGGACACAGTGCCAAAAGACCGGGTTCGGAAGAAATCAATAGTCCCCAATCCCAGTTGCTGCCACAAGCCCCGGCTTCACCAATTCTGAGCTTGACCAACTCTCTCACTGTGTGCGGGTGGGTCATTTGAGATACAATACTCATTAAATAAACCACCTCGTACACCAGGGATTTGTGAATCATTGCTGAACAAATATGATCCAATACTACAGCTTACTGCCCCTACCGCTCACATCAGCCACTGTAGAAACATCATTAGATCATTGAGACCTATTGTCCCTCACTGCATGAACATTGGTTCAAGGTCTCTTCTGTTTCATTACATTAAAACTGATAAATCAGGAAAATAGTGTTTAATATGGGCGAGTTAGCAGAGAATCCAATTAAACCTATCTCAAGGCAGCAGACACTGGTTGATTTATTTGGGTTGAGTTCAGGACCATGCTCTTATTTATTGTGACCGTCATTATAATGAATACATTAGAAGTTGATGTTATTTTGGATTGATGTTGAAGCCATGTGCTACCATCCCCTTGCCTCATTTATTAGGACTTACTGGAGCAAATAATGACACCAACTTTTAAAGGTTAAGCCACGAGCCCCGTGGTTAAGCAGGAGGTTGGCATCCGGTCAACAAACTGTGAACCCTTGATCTCTGGATCAGATCACTGACGCCCCCCCCCCCCCCTCCCCACCAAATTACCTTTGGGTGCTTGACCGAAATGTAGAGAAACAGGGTCAAGAGCCAAGGGCGAGCGCAGGGACTCCCTCGCTGGAGGCTGGTCACTAGAGGAGGCGTCAGAATCACCGCCATCTCGATCGCCTTTAGACTGATCCTCGTACACACGCAACGAAGGCAGAGAGAGTTGCTTCCTGAAAAGCAAAATGCTTATCGTTTTATAAAGAGACCCACCACGGTCTCAAATGCTCTTGTTTCCAAAGTGACAGTCAAAGATCAAAAAAAGAGTAAACAAGAAACATTTTTATCCACCAAACTCCAAGATTCCTTGTCGTTCCATTAACAGCCACCAGGAGGTGCCTGGAATAACTAACACCGTGGGAAGAGAAAAGGGTGACCCTTTTTATTCCTGTCCCTCATAATTATTAGAGTTAAAACCCATTGAAGAGGAAGAACATTTCTCGACCACATAATCCTGGTGTTCTCGGTGGACTGACAAGTACGGACCCATCTCTTTTTACCTTTTTTCTCTTCTGCCATTCCCAGTGTCTCTGAACCCTTTTGCAAAAGGGTTGTTGTCAATCTTGAGCTGCGTTATCTGTCGAATTAAAAAAGACAGATAATAGAACGGATTTTTCATAACCAAGCAGCAATCAAACAGAAGCTTGCTGAAAGCTCATTGAAAATGCATTTGCTGTGTAAGATTAATCAAAACCCCTCTGCAAAACAGTCGAATGTATCCTTTTACCTTCTTGTGCCCTGACCAATATTAATCCATCAATCAACATCACCAGAAATGAGTTCCCCTTCTGAGTCTTTCTCTAAACAAAATGCTGTTTATCATTTCCTTCCGTGGATCATTTTGTGATGTGTCAGGAATTTCAAAAGTACAACGCTAAAGGATTGGGCAAGAAATTTTTTTATCATTCTATTAATAAAATCTGAAGCTAGCTTCTACCAAAGAATAATAACAACAAAATTCCCGTATTTGAGGGAAATTTTCCAACATATCAAAGCTTATCCATCTGAAGCATTAACTCTGTTTTCCTGTGCACAGATACTTGTTGATCAGCTGAGTATTTTCTGTTTCGTTAAACATTAATATCGTGAGACAAGGTTGGGTAAAATTTTGTTTAGTGGTGTGATATTTAACTTGGTTGTCAACATTAAAGTTATGAAGCACTGCTAAAAGTTTTTTGACAGCATATTTACACGGTCGGGTTAAGAATACTTCAAAGAAATATAGTGAGAGTATGTGCTATCAGCAAACTCAGCTCAGCCTGCATCTATTATTTTAAGCCACACGATGCCAAAAAAATATGCTAACGTTGTTAAAAGAGCGAAACGCATGAGAAGTGTGGAATTAAACCTCTGAAGTATCACAGATCTAAGTAGCATAAGTAGGATTTTGTTATGATGTCTGAAGAACCTTCCCCTGGAAATGGCCCCATTGTAACTTTGAATTCCTATTGTAATTTAGTTGGCAACCATATCAATGGAATTGTACCGATAGGAGGGATTTGACTATTGTATCTTTCTGGTTTTATCTATAATTTTATCTTTAAATGTTGATATATCGTAGACCCAATAAGTTTGCTAATATCAGGCAAGATCAACAGATCAGAGGCGACACTGGACTTCGATCAGACGAGTCTGCAGTGATAAGTAGACTATAATCGATTTCGATTCTAGTCATAAATTGTTGGAATCAGCAAACGCTGTCCAATAGATATACTGTATGGCTTTTGAGCCAAAAATGGAACAGAAAGGAAATCATGGTCAACGCCATGCAATTTGGTGCCAAAATTAATAGGTCTGAACTGCTATCTTGCAACTCGACAGAAAACGGCGTCGATCTGCAAAAAAACCCTCTTTAAATACAACAGCTTCTGTGATGTAATCTCTTTAATAGCATTAACTCCGCACACAAATCAGTCGGTGAGGTGTCGTTCCTCGCGATAACACAGAGTGGTTTTCCACCAAAAAAAACCAGAATTCAATTTAGCTGACAGTAGTTATATTTTAAAATGTTAAATTGTCTTAATCTTAGTGTGTCCTGGTGTGTATCTGTTCCATTCAACGTTGTTTGATTATGAATGTGGTGGGTGACATTATTTGACTAACTCTCCCGAGTTTGTAGCTTCTTGGAGCTGGGCGCATTTTTGCAATAAATGTCGCTGACATTAAATAGAATTAAATTTGCAAAGGTTCAAACTTTACAAGAAACTCTGCAACGAATTGATTAAAGAGAGAGAGAAAAAAAAACATGCTGTGCTCAGTCACGAAGGGGGAAAGGTCTCAAAACATTTTAAATCGGAGAACCACGTTGAACAACCACCTGCATGAACAATTCCAACGGACTCAGGTAGTGCGACAGAAGTGTGCCGGACTCACCTTATCGTTTTGATAGGCTGTGACCGCAATGAACTCTGTCTCTGGGAACACATACGTTCGGAAAGTGCTGTAGGGCAGTTTGAGAATATCGTTCGCGCGGACCACATGGAACCTGGGCTGATATTTATGCATAGAATTCAGGATTGTCTGGGAAAGCGACAGAAAGAACACGCGGGTTAGTTCCAGTGAAGCGAAGCCCGCGCTTTCCCTCGGATATCTGGGGCGGTGACGGGAACCGAGTGGGGAGCTGAATAAAGCCTCACAACTTCTGCCTCTATTCCCCCCCCCCCCCCCCCCCCCGCGCACATAACGAGCAGTGGGACCTAAACAAAACATGCTGTTGTTTAGTAAAGAACAGAGAGATCGATGCTTTTCTCATTCCTGCGCCTTTGGAAAAGGTGCAACAATATATGGATACCTGATGTCTTCAAGCTAATGTAACATTAATTTAATGTGCGCCTTACAATTAAAATTATATAATATCAATATTGAAGTAAATATAATGTAAATAATTGGACTAAAATCGCCTTTATTTACTGTTAATAAGTCATTAAAACAAAGGAATCCCAAACTGGAATTTCGATACTTGTTTTTTTTTTGACTAACCCGCGCATTCAAAACCGAGGTGACCAATTTCCCGAAAGAATCTGATTTTGAGTTCTCCCTCCCTCCGACCTGCTTCTCCCTCTTTCCTCGTCTCCATCATATTATAGAAGGGTTGTTTTTTTACTATGAGGACACGCCAATGAGCGGAACCGGAGGGGGGTGGGGGGGAACGATTTCAAAATGTTTGCAAAAATAGCAAAAAACCCCCAATTAGAATAAGTCCCGGAATGCAGTGAAATGGAAACCGCGCCATTATCTCTGACACGTAAAAAGATACAGTTATTGGATCTGGGCACTGCTGTGTCATTTGAATTCTGTCCCGGGTTTATATAATGTAAAATGTTACAGTGCTTTCCCGTTCAGGCGTGCAAATCAACTAAAGAGCTCCACCACTCAAGCCTGGATCCGCGAGACATGCTGGCCAATCTGATTTCCCCAAATCCCTCTGAACACTTCCAAGATATAATTCCTTTACGGTTAGACAAGAATCTTCAGCCAAGAATTACTCGGGATAAACCTTTTAAAACAATGAATATTATTTCCTATTATTTATTAATTATATCAATGGCACTTGCAAAAGCATCAGAATATTACAATCGGTTGAATCTTTCCCATGTTTTGGTTATCTTTGTGCAGTCTGCAATCTGACTGCAGCCCGGCTCTCGGTTTTCATTTTAATTTTTCAGGGAATTATGAATAAAAGCGAGCGGCGGATTTTTTTTACGCTTGCCGATCTAGATCGAATGCTGTTCGCTTCAGGGCGCTCGCTGAGCAACCCTGCTTCATAATGACTGTTTTTTTTTAACCTCCTGTGTTCTTCCTACAACCTGCAATCAAGTTTCCCAGGCACTGTATCAACAGCATGCATTCCCCGCACAAATTCTTTTCCTATTGGCCCTGGTCCACTTCTAAAGCATCTTTGGAACGATCCTTAAGAGATTCGCTGTCTGGAGATAACAGATTCTCCTTTTTTTTTGTCTGCTCTCTACCTAAACAGCACTCATCTCTCTCCTTCTTTCTCCCCTTCTCTCTTGCCTGACGCCACAAAGACTGACCTGCTTTTCAGAACTCATATTCTTAATACACTTCAGCCTGACCCAGAGTTAGCGTACAGCAAAAAAAAACACAAAGGCGACAAACAATAATGTTTAAAGACGTAATTATAAGCCCCTAAATAGTCCCCAGAGAATATTCTGGTGGCTTCCAAACACTATCATGGATTTGTGCCCAGATTTATTCTGAATCAGAGAGCAGTAGATAATTAACAAATATGACAGCTTTAGTGCATTGTTTCAAATGGTGTTAGCTTCCCATTACAAGCAGTAGACACACTCTACCTCGGCCTGAATCAAAACCTTTCAGATGATCCCAACCCATGTTTCAAATTGCCACAAATAATTTGACTGAAATACAAAAATAAAGTTTTACTAGGAACGTCGGGGCTTTTCTGTAATTCTATTGATAGAAAGGTTACGATCTTGCACAGAAACGTTGAAGTGGGCCGACCCACTCCGGTGGTGAAAGAAGAAAGGTGGCCCGGGAATCTCTGAAATCCTGAACTCACTTTATTTATTTCCCAGAGAATTGTTCATCACTCTGGGACGGGTGGAATCCTCCCTTCCGTCCAGTCTCTAATCAGGAACACTTTTCGTTTGAAATTTTGGGGGATGAGGGCCATTGATATACCAGCAGCCAGAGAGATTCACAAAGTGACAAGAGATGCGGCCACGCCAAGCAGAGTTTTCCAACTTGTATTTAGTTACCTTGGTTGAACACTTACACAATAGTGACAGTCAAAATAGAAAATATATAAATTGACCTACAGCAACACTTACGAATCCATGCTTGTCGGATATGTTGTTGGTGAGTTTTAGTTTGTGAAACGTGACTGCTTTGGCCATCCATTGTTCGCCTGTGGCCGGACTATCTGGGTGAATGTACATCCTTTTTGGCATCTCGGGGTCGGCTTTTCCAGCCACCATCCAACGCGAATTGTGAAATTTGTAACGGCAGTCATCGGCTGCCACGATGTCCATCAGTAAAATATATTTTGCCTTTTTATCCAACCCGTTGACTCGCACTTTAAACGGTGGAAACATTCTCCTGAATTAAACACACGAAGCAACACATTTAATGTAATATGGGAGCATGCAAACGGGAAAAAAATGCAGCTTTGTCTAAAAGAGGCAGACTTTAAAAATAATACTTCACAGCTCAGAACATTATTCTTAACAGACTATGTAATTAAGGCTTTTTTCTAACAGCCTTTTTGTTTAGCTGTGGCCTGCTCGATTTTATTTCTTGACATTTAATCAACTCAACTGATACTTAAAATGGGATAAATATTCGTAGCCCACCTATCCCGGGTAACTGCCAGCAATATCTCGGCCGTCCCGGTGTGTGTTGTTTACGAAGAATGCGCAAGTGTGTGACTGCAGGATTTTTGTGGTAGCCATTGCAACGTTTGGGCCATTTTAAAAAAAAGTGGAACGCCACCACATTTGCCTGTTTCTTGCTGTCTCGTCCAGCTTTTCCACTCGACTCACGCCGGCCGATTACGATCTGCAGCAGACTTATGGTTTCGACCTCACGACTTCTGCAGTGGTTCAAACAGCGCTCGGGAAAACTAGCGACCAAGCGGGATTCTTCCCAGAAACAACGCGGCATTTCTCGGTAGATTAATTAGGATTACAGTTTTAGATGCGGACACGTCCTGGGGAGAGGTGTGCTTTCTGATAGAAATAGAAATTGTTTTTTTTTTACAAAGTGTGGAGAAAGGATCAAAATACCGAGCGCTCAATTCATATGAAACTAAGATATGGAAGCTTGCGTGCGTCTGTAGAGCAGAAAGCACAACCTTTCACAGTTGGCTATCTCGCCCTTTAATAAGAGACGGAACATTAAAACGCTCAGATTTCACTGGCAAATCCGATTGCGCCTTTGGCACACTGACAACTGGCTTCTCTGAAGCACCTCGCAAATTTACCAGAATTAATTTAACAGATGACTGGTTCGTAATTGTAGTTTTGCTTTAAATAAAATAAAAATGAGAAAGAAACGGTCTGAAAAGTTTAAGAAATAGCGAGGATGGGAGAGACACGTTCAGTGGAACTGTTTGTGAGTAGAACCGTACCTGCCGGATTTAGTAATCACCATTTCGGTGCCCACTTTGTGAAACTGGTCCCATAGATCTTTCGCTTCCAGGTTCACTTTCGGATCGTCTTCCACCTCGTCCTCGGGTTCCAGGCTCTTGAGGGGCCGCAGGTGTGTCGACTGATGCCCGAGAGCGGAAACGTGGATCCCGGCCTCGGCCATGCTCGAGTCCGCCAAGGGTTTGCCCAGAGCTCCGGGTAGGGAGAGTGCAGCCGCGCCGCTCGGAGGCAGCGCCAGGGCGGGGAAGAAAGAAGGCTGAGCAGTCAGGAATGCGCTCACGGGGAAATCCGCGGCTCGGTGAGCGTGGAACGGATGATAAGCCATGGTGGTCGCCGCTAAAACTGGGTCTTTCATGGGTGCATCCAGAAAGAGAAGGGGGAAAATAGGAAGATTTCTGTTTGAAGCGTCGCCGTGCCGACTACTCTTTACACCATCTTCTGGAAGAAGCAGTGCCGATCGACAATCTCTCTCTCTCTCACACTCACTCACACTCACTCACACACACACTCACTCACACACACACACACACACAGATCCTTCCTGCAATGATCTGCCCTCGGCTCCCTCCTGCTAATGAACCGCCCAGTTGATTGGTGATTTTACGCGTCCTGACCAATTGTGTGCCCGAATAGGCGGAGTTTTGACAACTAAACTCAGGATGGATGAGTTGGGAGAGAGGAGGGGTGGGAGAAAAGGTGTCAGAAGCTCCCAACGTACAGTAACCATCACTGAGGTCGCTCTTTGAGAACATGTCAACAAAATTAAATATTAACCAATGATAGAAAAGCATGACCCCCCCCCCCCCCGGCCTTTTCCCTCCCCCAGAGATCTCCATCCTTCCCGCTTCCCAGATTAAGAGTGCCCGGCCCGGACGGAGACTCCACGGCGCATACAAACACCTCGAGCCGCTAAAATCGCAGGTAACGACCAACAGATCGTGGATTTATATAAAAAGTAAAATGGTCTGACTCGAACGGGATAGAGTTGATATTTCCAAACTTGTTTGTGTCTCCAGAACAGATAACTTAAACGTCTAAATCATTAATTTTATGCATTTTTGGGCTGGAATTACGTTTGTCACTGCGAACACTCCTCACAAAAAGGGGAGCGGGGGCGGGGGGTACCAGAAACGGGTCCATAAAGTCTTGACATTTCTCTTGGAATACTACAACACCTATTAACCATTATTCATTTCTGGACTGAAATAGGCAGCCAGGTTGCGAGCACAGAGGTAAACAGTTTAGAGAGGACGTTTGCAAGCAAACACCAAAGTAAGCTTTAACCTCTTTGGAAAGGTATTTGTAACAGCAACACCGGCAGAGTTTAATGATCTCAAAGTCTATTTTTTTGGTCCAAAATTGTGTGAGGTCAAATCTTGATTTATTCTCCATTCATTCGTGGTCTTTCACTCAACAGCCCATGGGGTGGGAGGGAGGGGGAGTCAACTTGATGGCGGTGGGTCCCACTAGATAGTGTAATTGGAATTGAAATAAAATGATTGGGAAATGAACGGGTTACGCAGGTCAGCGAAGGTTTTTTTTGGGGGGAGGGGATCGTATCTGCCTCTTCGAGTGTGTGTTGTCACGGAGCCACGACTGCCCTCTAAAATAGGGACATTACCCTTTTTAATTTTACAGCGAGGGAGTTGCTCAAAGGCTTCACCGCGTTGAGAATCGTGGGAAAAGCCAAGCGAGGCGTGCCCGCAAAACGCGGCTGTCGGCCATTGAATCCACGCGCTTCTCAGCCCCGAATTCTCGCCGGGAGTTTGACCTTTGCGGAATGAGGCAGATCGACGAACTGAGAGAGAAGCGCACGGGAACCTTCATGAAAAACAAGCTTTCGGGGGATGTGTTCGTCGGGCTTTTGGCGTCTATCTCGAGAAAAGGAACTTCACAGACCCAATGTAAAAAAGACATGGCTTTGAGGAGCGACGTGGATTCTCGGAGTGGGAAATGCAAGGTTCCTCCAAAACCATCTTCTCCGATTAATTCGGACACGGCTTGTCGAGAGCGCTTGGCGCCAGACTGCTGACGTCGAACAATAAGCACCGTCTCCTGTCACTTCGCATTAAGCAAAGAAATTTTATCAGCGCCCCTCCTCTCCCGCCCCCCCCCCTCCCCCCACGTCTAATAACCACTGCTGGAAAACATCGCCGTGTTCGATCCCGAGTGTCTGCCGGTTTCAGGAACGTACAAATCCGAAATTATTGTGAACCCTCTGTCCCGGTGGGATCCTCGTCTCCAAGAATTATCAGCAGGAGGCGAGATGCATATTTTCGGTCACATCCCCCCCCCCCCCCCCCCACCCCGGTTTCTCATCTCCATGCTGAGACTGGACAAGGCCGAGAATTTAGTGCAGAAGAGGGGAAATGAAATCAAGGTCACGTCGTCTAATAATGTGGTAAAAAGAAACCGGAGCGTTGTTAACCATTTAATTCCAGCCGAGAGCCACAATTAGAAAACGTGGGAGTACTGAATCCAACGCGCCTGGGGGAAAAAAAAAGTTGAATATTTAAAAATTCAGCACTGCACAGACACTTTTCACACAATGCAATACTTTGGTGAAGTTTAATACTTCATGTTCAGGAGGTGCACCCTCTCAAAGGCCACCCTGGCCAATGGGTGCAAGGCCATGTTTCTTTCCCCAGCCGGGTTGTACCAGGAGCTGTTGCTCCATTTTCCGATGCTGGTAAATGATATAAGCTCAGGAGAATCGATTTCTCGGCATTTAGCATTTCAAACTTCGTATATTAAGAAGCACGTTTCACAACTCAGTCGGCGTGTAAAGGAGAGATAATAATACGGATCGAACAAGGTGCATGCACCTTTGCCTTGTTTCTCTGTATCTGTGGTCCAGATTGCGTCACTGGCGCCGCAACAATAAGACTAGATTCTATATATACCGAGTTGCTGCTTTCTAGGAGATTAATGCAGGGACTTTCTAGTGATTCCCCGAAATAACTAAAGAGTGAGTAAATAACCCTCATCACAACTCATTCATACAACAAACTACCAGCAATGGAGGAGCGAGGGTGGTTTTATTCAAAGCAATTACACTCTCACCTCAGTTGATCGCGGTGTGTGAGGTCTGGACAGATAGGACGCCGGAGATCTGGCTCCCACCGCAGGGGCATACCTTCCTCCCGAAGTAGTTTGCTTGAAAGAGCCACATCCCCAGTAGTGCAAACTGAAAGGCTTTGCAATGGGTGAGTGTGGGTGTGTTAAAAAAAAACCTCCCAACAGAGAGCTGGGAAATATTACAAAATGTGACTTGCATGGAAAGGAAATGGCTATGTTGACCGACAATCAAAAGCGTGAATTAAATACCCGATTTTTCTGAGATATTCAGGAATTGTCGTTTGGAGACGCTTATTGACCAGTAAGTTATCAACATATATCTCTGATCTGTTATTAAGTAAAACATCAGCAGTGTTGTACTGAGGCAACTTTCGGGCTGATTGTAGTTTGTATCCAGAATTTTATGGTAAACGATGCAGAAATAAAATTTAAACGACAAATATACACTATGTATATCTATATGAATCCGAGTTATTTTGATAAGGAGCAAACGGAAAGGACTGATCGGGAGGTGGACAGGCTCCAAAGCATTGGTCGAATGAAGCTGGCCGACTGGGTCGTATTGCCGTTCTCAATTAACCGCTAACTTTGCATGACCAGGTTATTATCCGCCAGGACAAGAAGATTCAGGCATGATGTTTACAGTATTTAACCTTTGTGGCCGGTGTCTGGTTGTGACATGAGGTCCAAAACGCATTTGACCGTCAGGTTGTTCATTACACACTATTTCGTGTCACTCCTTGATTTCTGTGGTTGTGTTAAATAGGACCGTTCGGAGAGCATTATGTTATTTCCCTTGAAGTGCAATCTGCATTTAGTAAATATATCGATACCTCTAATATGTATATTTAAAAAACGCCGTTTTAAATACGTCATCTTTACTTTATTGTGCAAAAGTAACACATACCACACTGTGTTTAAAGTTAACCATTTGACCAGTAGATACTCTGGCTGGCTAAACCGTAGCTGTTTGTGCAGATTTCCCTGTAGTTTTGAGTTGAGAATCATTTGTGAACGGAGGCTGACCTCGTTTTTTCAGCCCAATTGGGTCCCAACGAATTTGTCTTCCCTTTCTCTTGTATTTTCTTTCCTTTACACGCAGCAATCTCATTCGTTGCAGAATTGAACCATTTCATGGCGATTGAATAAAATAAAGAAGTGCGTAACCTTCTGAACGTGCCCACAACATTGGTGGTGACTGCAACAGTGACGTCCATATTGCGGATACATGCCAGCTATTTTTCCATTGTTACTTTATACTTCCATTTATAATGGAAGTTGGCGTATAGTCTGGACCCGCTGTACCATTTCCAGGTCATTCATCTCACCGTGGGTCTCTTTACCTGGCAGCGGCAGTGCGCGTTTTCCGTTTATATTTATTTCCCCCAGGACGTAATTTGCTGAATCCTGATAAAGTACAGATATATTTTTTTCCACAGCGGCGAAACATGAATTAAATCTCGCATCACTCTTTGCGCTTACTTATGCAAAAATATCGACAACATTAGCAACTTTTAAATGTATTTTCTTGAATAATCACAAACGACCGACGAAGTTGTTGAGTTGTCGTCTCAATCTTCTCAGATTTATTCATCAACAAACCTGCATTTTAAAATACTTTAAATCGGAGTTTAAGTTTTCAAAAATATAAGGACGGTACCATTTTAATTACGTTTCCATTTCAATGTTACTGAGCTTGTCTAGTTTTCTTCTTCATGATGTGTTATCTCTTCTCATTGTTGTCCGGATATAAACTATCAAATGATGTCCAAATTGTTGGAGAGATGGAAATGTGCGTGTGGAGACTTTAATTTGTTCTGCATGTGTAATATGGCACTCTGTGTGAGTTTGTGTTTTGCCTGTTTGAGAACACAAGTGTTTAGATATGTGAACGGTGAGTGGTGTGTGAGATTGAGGGCGTATGTGGAAGTATATATGAGTATGTATTTATTGTGAGTGGAACAAGATTTCACCTTCAATATCAGAAGAATATTTTGCTTGCTTGAGATTCACTTTGGAAAACAATATCGTAAAAAATTCATTTTTTGTATTACATGTATATTATTTAACTATTACCTCTGTCCTTTTCCATATTCACTTCCTTTTTGGGGGTGAACTTTAATTCTAGGTGGTTTAATCTCTGTTCCTTTCAATATATACACTGATCGCATTTTAAAAAACGCCTCCCATGTGATATACGTCCAGCGTTTCCAAAGGCGCGGTATCGTTAAATTATTTCCTTCCCTCCTTTCCTCTCCCTCCACTTGTTCGCAGGGGTTCTCCCAACCCCTGTCCAAATGCCGCCCCATCTGTGCCTATTTTTAGCAAATACTCTGGGTCGTGGCGCCAGGCAGTTTAAGACCTGTCAAATTCCTTCATAATTCTTTTTGCTGTCGCGTGTAGATCATCCGGGTAAAATCAGCGATTCGGTTCGCCTTCCCCCGATGTTCTCGGAAGGCAGCGACGACGAATCACTTCACCCTGTCTGTACCTTAAAGGAGTAGAACTGACAGTATCCCGTCCAAATGGAAAATTATGCTCCATTAAAAACTCTTTATCTTATCTTAGATATCTTTCTCCGTCCATTTCTTTTTAACTTTGTCATTCTCTTCCCCTTCCCTTTTGAGACCCACCTTTCTCTCTTTCCCCATGTCTCAACATTTCTCTTTATCCCACCCTGTACCTCTATCTCTCGCGCCCCAATATCCATTCACTGTGCCTTGCTCAACCATCTTTGCCATTTATCCATTTTCTACTCTCTGACCTTATTCCTTCTTTCCTCTCTCTCTCTCTCCCCCTCCCTTCGACGGTGCACCCGTCCTCACCCATCTCTTCTATCCTTTCTGAAATGCAGTACAGTATCCACCATCGGGTTCATTGCGTCCTGTCATACATTTCTTTGCCACAAGTCCCCAAGCCATTGACTCAACGCTGAAACATTGCCTCCACCTGCATCCTTTCTCTAGCTTTGTTAAAGCTTCGAACTCTACCAGCCAGATACGAAATTAATCTGATAAATTATTAGCGATCATTAGATTTCACAGGCAGCTCTGTAAACGAACAGATAATGCGGTCGTTTCTGTGATCCTTTGTTTTTACAGGGGAAGGTGCATAGTGGGGTTCTCGGGCCAGGTAGAGGACGAAATTGTAGGTCTTAGATAAGGTTGTGCAGCACCAGCTGTGCCAGTGCCCTTGAAATGGCCAGGACACCTTTAAAGTTTCAAATAGGTCGTCTGCGAATCATGGCATTTGAGAGCAATGCCAAAACAAGGCGAATGAGTGCTGATGGAACACGCGGAAGGAAATTAGGTGCGAAACCAAACAGAGAACGAGAACTGGCTTAATCTCGGCGGTAGCTCGAACAGGTGTTAGCTGCTTGGGTTCAGAGTTCAGTGCTCACCTGGATTTATCTCGGGTTCACCGAATCGAAGAACTTAATTCATGCAGTCATAAACATTTCTAATAATTAATAACTTTTATTAATTTTTATTGAAAGTTTCAGTCTGATGGCCACACTACGGTGCCCACAATTACCACTCGGAATTTGAAGGTAATGTTTGCCTCCAAGCCACATTCACTCAGATCTGGGGAAATGTATCTACCATCTAATCAACTCCCCCCCCCCCCCCCACCACCCCCCGCACCTTGAAGCCTTTGAGAACAAAATAAAGATATGCACTACTGTGGGTTGTTGTACAAGAATAGATATGAGAAGGAGCGAGGGAGAGGTGTGAGTTGGGAAAGTATTTATATGCTATTGGCCAGTGGTCGATGAGATCAGCAAGATTCACTAATTTCGGATAATCGCAAGGGGAATAGAACCAAAAACAGCGGACGGTGGAACCGTGACTCACTAAAATCGTGAAACTTAAATGACTGTGAAAATGATTAATTTACTCCTTTTAGAAAATGCATTTTATAGATTCGTGTGTGCAGAAATAACGCCAGTTAGAACTTTTACATCTACCTAACTCTCCGTCTATTTATTGCCCGTCTGTTTAATTGCCGACTCATTTCCATCTTTCTATCTCTTCCTATCTACTTATCTATCAATCGTCTCGGTACCGATCTACCTACCTATCAATCAGGTGTCAATCAATATTATGTTTGCATTGACGTCTCCACGCATCTATCTAATCTATTATTAGAACGTAATTCGGAAAACCAGTCCCTTGTGTCTGATTCAGCGCGATCACAGTTTGGGATATTTCTGCAAAATCCTCTTCCGCTTCATATGGTCGCAGACTTGGAATTATGAAAAGTCTGCTTGTCTTTGAGCAGATCGAGTTCGGAAAGCGTTAGGAGTAAAAACGTGAAAGGAAGCCAAGCAACCTGTCCGTGGATCTTTATCTCAGCATCTGAGACTTGTGCAAAAAGAGAGCGAGCGAAGCAAATAACTCTATTAGCACAGGGGTTTGGGGGGAAGAATTTTATAGAAACCGCTAATTAGCTGGGAATGTACGTTTAGCAGTGGGGTGGGCCAAGCAGCCAACTAACTCCTCGGGTGAATATTATATTCATCTATTCATGGCAAGAGCAATTTGTTACCAAGTTTACATGTCCTGTGCGGTCATACACACCATACAAGCGCAGTTCTGCATCTCGGGGTGGGGGAATTGTCCAGCCGCTGAATAATCTACCAAGCAGAAATATAATATTTAGTTTGTATTGAATCAAACGTGCGAACGGGGTGCAGAACCTATTTGACAATTTCTGTGACTTTCCTCCTCCGTTTTTCCCCCCAATAAATTAACATTTCTATTCAGGGTTCAGACCAGAAACGTTGACTGGCCATTTCTATCTACCCTTGGACCTTGCTAAGTTTTTCCATCAATTCTTTGCCTGCTTAATATTTCGATTACTTAATCTATTATTTCATTACAAACTCTTACTCGGGTTGAAGTGTATTAACTCAAGTAATTACTTAGCATTTAGCAGTCCCGTCGGACAGCGGGCGTGCGGTAATAATTGTGTGAACTGAAGGCTAAATCTCAGACCGATTCATTTCTATGCAATTAGGTAAGACCTGGTTGTCAGGGAGTTGTAAATGCAATTTGACGCGATTATGTAAATACAGCTATCATTCATCAGAAACAACAAAATTTTGGATACAAGGTTCCAATTCCCCTCCTTGCAATTCCGCCTTCTTAAAAATGACCTTTCAAAGCAGGATTGAAGTTCGCAGCCACACGGGATATGTTAATAGGGTTGCATTTTCATTTTGATTAGACGGCCAAACTTTGGCTGATGCCTACATTTCTTTGGAGAGGAATGATAATTCGGGAATTAAAAACAGACCATCTGAAATATTCAACAGGTATAGGGTCGGCTGGTCATCGAAACTGGCCTGCATTGACCTGAAATGCGAACTCAGCCGCTCTCTCTCTCTCTCTCTCTCTCTCTCTCCACAGATGCTGCCTGGCCCGATGAGTATTTCTAAATAATTTCCGTGTTTAATTCCGTTTTCTAGCCCCTGAGATTTTCTTTAGTTGAGCTTTCCAATGGTAATTCCCATATATCCGGCTGGAGTAAGACACTCCATTGTCATCATCTTTATTTTGAGTCGGGCAACATGGTTTTGGTGTTTGTTTTAACCCTAAATTCTTCTTCGAGTCGTTCTCTGTCGACAGGATTGCAGTAACCTTTGCGCACTGCAGCAAGTTATTGCGACATGGAGCTGCCAGCTGTGGGGGCATTGGGAGGCTCCCGGTAAACCTCTTCCCCAATTAACTGAATGGTCATAGCTAGCGTCAGACCTAAGACGCTTCCAGGATATTATTAATTTCCCCTGGTCATTTTGGCCAAACTGTAATGAAAATACTGCGTCCATATCAATATTGACATGAAATAAAATGATGCGTAGATACAATAAAGTCTCACAGCATCTGATTATTGTATCTGGGCACCGACCATTAACATTCCAAGACATCAATTTGATCACAATCTGTTATGACAAGAACCCCGGATCCAAACGATGACACACATCGGGAAGCTAATTCTATGTTTATCCTCCAATATTATTGCCGGGGAATAAGAGTATAATATTTTCCAGCACCATTTACTCTCTCTTTAGAAAATTACATCTGTGTGTTCACAGGTGCCGGTGAAGGATTGTGTTCCGTTCGGTACAGGGCAAGGGGGTTCCATTAGTGCAAATGAGAAGTTCTTTATTCCAATACGTTTTCTCAAATTTGTCACTGAAGGCAAAATCCCTGCGCCTTTGTACAAGCCGAAAGTGGAAATGCCAGTCCAAGAATGTTCATGTTAAATAAAATAGTTCTAAACAAATGTTAATCGAGGAATACAAACTAGGATTAATTTATATCTGCTAATAGCAAAACTGCAGACACCGTGGTTTTATATATTAGAGGGAGAGAATGAGGGGGGGGGGGGGGGTGGGGGGAACACGACACTGTTTGACCTGCTGAGTTTCTCCAGCATCGTGTTTTTACTGATATCTGCTAATGTTTTGGCTGATTATTTGCTGCTCATTTCTTCCACTTGGACTCTCTGCTCTGTATGCCCAGATAAACCAGAGAAATGTCAGTCAGGAAGAGGTGAAAACCCCACTTCATATTTTCCCGCGTCAATAACCCTTGGTTATTTTTGTGAAATAAAGATGAAAGGTCGGTTTTAATAGTTTTCAAACAAAAAGAGAAGATTCCGTAGCAAGTTTCCGGTCCCGAGCACCTGGTCACAAGAATCATTTCAATCTGGTGGAAATTAAACAGATGGGCAAACCGACGCAATCTTCTCAATTGCGAAACCTTCCCGCGATCAGGCGGAATGGAAGTTTTTCCTTCCAACGATATTTTTCGGTTGTGAAGTTGCTCCCATCCCTCGGCCGCAACCCTTCGCCCAGCCCTCGCTCAACCTCCGACGGGCGTCAATTCTTCGTTCTGATGAAACCGACTGTTCTCTAAATTCCATGATTGTGAAATTGCCTCAATTTTGTTGAGTCTGCGTCTTCCCGGTTGAAGCCGCAGTTTCATCTCCCCCCCCCCACCCCTCCTCTTCTCTGTTTGCTCTCTCCCTCTCTTATTCTCTCCTTTCGTCTTTCTCTCCCCTTCTCCCAACCCTCCCCATCTCACTCTCCCCCCTCTCTCTCTCCCCCCTCTCTCTCTCCCCCCTCTCTCTCTCTCTCTCCCCCCCTTCTCTCTCTCACTCTCCCCCCCCTCTCTCTCTCTCCCCCCTTCTCTCTCCCCCCTCCCTCCACCCCTCTCCCTGCCAGGTATCGGTTGGGGGCGCTGATACCAACAACTTGACGCATTCTTCGTGATGACAGAACACCGGCAGCCAAGTTGGTGCCGACCAGCAGCGCGGACGCTCTGCACCGAAAACACGCGGGGACATTTTCAAACAAAACAAATATCACATTGACAACTTGAGCGCCTCCAACTATAAACGCATTTTATTGTTGTTGTTGTTGAGCCCATCAATCCAAATAAAGCCACATTATTTGGGTTTTGGGACTTCTGGGTTCCGTCTTCAAACTCGCAAGCGCTTGGTTCAAACTGTGAGGGCAGGGTGCAAGTGAGAGAATGAACGAGCGAGGGATTAATATTAGGCTCCACTTCACACCGAGGCCGGACAATAAATTATTGAGTACTGGAAGTGCGTGTTCACACCGGTTGTACCCATTGCATCCTGAGCGGTTACTTCCTCACGAGCAAACTCAAGAGAATGAGATAATCACACAGAGAGGAGGAAACTAACATTCAATCGGGACAGTTCCAGGAAAAATAGAAGTGGAGAATAGGACAAAACTTTTTTTATTTAGTTTATGTAATAATCTTCACAAAAGAAATTCATTTTTGCATTCACCGAGGCATCAAGTATTACTCCCAATCTCTTCAGTGCTAATTATTTATTTCTAATGAGCAGGTCAGCAAAATGAGTATAAATTCGTGAGAACCATCTCCAGAGCGAACGACGATTTATTTAGCAACATTAAAATACCGTTCTGCGCTGACTTGAGTTCCTGCTCATGCCGAATTTAAAATGTTCTAGCGAATTTTAAATGGACCCCTGAGAAAGACCTCTAGCAAAAAGGTCCATATAACCATATCCAGCACAGAACAGGCTAGTTTGGCCCTACTAGTCCATGCTGGAACAAATCCCCACCCTCCTCGTCCCACTGACCCCCTCCAAAGCGTCAGAAAGCAAAAGCATCTTGTTTCAGGGAGGTTTATCAAAATTGCAAAGTCTTCTTCAATGCTCAAACTTTCCACGATTGAGAGTTAGAAAATATGAGAGGCATTTTTAAAAGTGAAAGGTTAATTTGAAAGCATAATCCGTGAGTTTCGTATCGAACGCCATTGGCCGCTTGAATCCGCAAGAAAGGAGAGAGGGAGGGAAACGAGAAGGTTGGAGCAAATTCCAGATGAGATGGAGTCAGGAGCGGAGAACAATTGATTAACTCACAAGGTCTCTCCGATTGTTTGCCTTGGAGAGCAGAGAGCGGGGTGGAAAACATTGATAACGAGTGAATGGGTGCGTGAAAAAAGATCAAGATAAGAAATGGGAGTCCTTCGAAAATAATATAATCCGTCTGGGAATGTCGAGCAAGGGAAAAAATAGGATCCAACAACGACTGTCTCTTCTTTTCACCGGAACTTGAAACAGACCAACACGAACACGCCGAGTTATTGATATAAACAGATATACTTAGACCATATGCCGACATTGGCCCAAAGAGACGATGAACAAAAATGATCAGGTTATTGGTTGAAAAATAATTTAGATGAAGTTGCAGAATGTGCATTAGTCTGTATGGTAAACATGTGAATACTTTAATTCAAAAGAAGTGGAAAACGGATGTGTTTCCTACATTTCCTACCGATTTATACATACATACATTGTTGGCGTATAAAGTGCAACCTTCACAGCGCCAGCGATCGGGACAGGGGTTCGAATCCCGCGCTGTCTGTGAAGAGTTTGGACCCTCTCCCCCTGTCTGCGTGCGTTTTCCCCGGGGGCTCCGGGTGGGGGGGGGGGGGTGTAGGTTAATGGGGTGTAAATTGGGTGGGTCGAAATGGCCTGTTACCGTGCTGTATATCTAAATTTAAAATATACATTGACATTCAAGATTATATTGATTATGTATTATGAAGAATGTATCAGTTTATACATCAATATATAAAGTAACAGACATGAGAGGGAAACCTCACTGGAGAGAAGTTAGGTTCAAACTGCAACTCTTCCCATCAGGTTACAGGACTCCAGAGAGGCTGTTGCAACTATTAACATCGACTCACCGGAGCAACAGGGTTAAAATTATGAAAAGTCTCCCGCTGCA